>NW_028301552.1:5127500-5270000 GCF_042242905.1 Orbicella faveolata | reverse complement strand
CGGCTTTGTCGCTTTGTGCGCTCGCGCTCAAATTGCTTAAAAAATTCCTAAACCGCCAAGCTACCCAGGCTAATCCTTTAGTTGACTCATTGGACGGAGGTACCAAGACGAATGCTGAGAGGATACGGCCTCTAGAATCGCTGGTGAGACAAATGCAATATTTACTACTTAGATGAGAAATAGTAGTATATAGGGAATTAACCAAATACCATTTCGCAGAGGGAGCTTTATTTAACCTTATCGCAGCCCCCATCATCAAGTCCGGTCCTCACAAGCTCGGGCCGGTTGAGCCTGGGGGCTGCGAAACGGTTAAATGCAGCTCCCTCTTTGAAATAGTATTTGGTTAATTCCCTATATACTACTCACAACAAAGGAGTGCGAAATATTAGAAACAAGCGAGCCGGGGGTTATACCACCAGAGCCGGGATGGCACGAGCGCCAAACACGTGCGGGTGGCTGATGCGGGGCCGGGAAGAAAGCTGCGGAAATCGCTGTTACGGGGCGTATTGCGGGCAGCACAACTACCAGCTGAAGAAAGGAATGCGAACGCCAGAGCCTTGCAGAGCATGCGGAGTCGGACTACTGTGTGACTACTGTCTTTGCAAGCCCTGCGGCGGGGGCGCGCTAAAACAACGGCTTTACCGCAAACAAGAAAAAGCAAAAAAAGCCTTTGAACGCGTTTTGCTCGAGCTGAAAGAAAGAAACACACCAGTTAGAGAAATGTAACCTTCGGTTATAACGCAAGGCACTATGGCTGCGTGTGGGCTTTCTAAGGCCATCCAAAATCTCCCTCCAGAGCTTCGTGAGATGATTGTCAAGGAGTACATCGCGATAAAAATCAAGGAAAAAAGGAAATGGGGTGGTACAAGGTACACGAGAATATTTTAAAACTGCCTTTCTGCGAATTCAAGCAGCAGATTGTGCAGATGATTATTTGCTTTGAATATGCGGACAGCTGCTTTTTCGAGGGTTGTTGTTTCTCCTGTTTCGAAAGGGAGGAAAAGATTCATAAAGCATCGCTAAGCCGGCCGATGGAGTTAATAGAAGCCAGCCCAGAGCACAAGAATTTTTTAAAAGCATGCTCTTGGGATGGTTATAATTGGCACGAGTGGTTCCTTTTTGGCCGGGAGCGTTAGCGAAAAAGGCGGCGACGATATAACCTCTGTTTGAATATTTACACTAAAAATACACGGTTTAATTTGCATACCATAAAAACATGCTTGTAAGTTTTCACTTGATTGCGTTTCTCGTGAATGAATATTTCACGCCAGAGTGGCAGAGACACGTGCGTGATATTACATGCGAAGTTGTTGAATGCTTTCATGACGCGGTTCCGGTTGAGGCGATACAGCTTCCCGTTGCAAATTCCTGAAGGCTTCAGTTTAAGCTTGTTGCATTCCTCTTGGCTTCAGTTGAAGCGATCAGGAATTTTCAAAGCCATCAGGAATGTTGAAGTCAAAAGGAATTTTACAGGCGGATTTCTATTTTTTGTCCACAGTTTGTTAGAATACGGTATTTATTTTCGGCCTGGCCAGTAAAAAACGGCACTTTTCATCTTTTTTCGAAGAAAAATTGGGCACGAAACGCGGAAGAACAAAGAGATTTCACTAGAGCGATAAAAAGAAACAGCTGATCGGGGGGTTTTCCCTATTTCGCACATGACTGCGTCAGTGAGTAACCTTCTCGAAAGTTCAAGGCTATTTATGTGGCATAACAAACAGCGCAATCACCTGTTTTTGACAAGACAAAGAGAGAGTTTTGTGTTTTTTCGCTCGAAATTTAGTTCGAAGCGGGAGGTTTCGTGATTTTTTTTATCATTTCGGCTTCAAGTCTGCCGCGGATGTCTTTCTCAAGTTTTTGGACATCAACATCAGGAAGCTTTCTCGTTGATGGTTGGCGAAGCATCCTTGCTCGGACCTGATCTTTCAGAAAGTTATATTGCTGAAACTCTGAAAGGATAGTGTCGAACTCGTGGGAAGACACCTCGTTGTTGTTCAAAGCGTTCGAGAGAAGTCTATTGACGGCGTCGCGCTTAGCAACGGCGAGCGTGGTGATCTCTTGATGCTTCTTGATCTTCGAGTCGAGCTTTTTGCTGGCGAAAATCATCGCAGACGAAACGAGAGCGAAGCATCCACCAGCGCCGCCAAGAGGAACGGCAGCCGGCAAGCCAACCACAGACAGAACGGAGCCAAAACTCGCGCTGGAAAACGCAGCCGAGAGAACGCTGGAGCCGGCGGCGCCCCAATTAACTAGCTTTCTGGCGCGTTTGTATTTTTTTGCGACGAGGCGATAGTGGTGGACCTCGCCGGCCAATGTGTTGGAAATCTCGTTGACCTTCTGCAAGCGGAAATTTTGAGAAGGCTCCGCCGCCACCACCGGATATAGCGTCTCAGCAGGCGGCGCGCTTGGTGGCAACAGATTGGCCGAAGACATTGCGTATATAAAGAAAATTAATTTAACTCTAATTCAAAAAGAAGAGGGAAGCCCTTGAAATCAAAGAGTTCGCCATTTTCATCTTTCACGCTAATGGTGATGCTATTTATGGACTGGTCTGTAGAGCAGTCTCGCAAAACCTGTTGCGGAGAACCCTGGTAGCTTACTTTTTCATAAGGCTTCCCTTTCAAAAGAGGCCAGGATATCTGACCTTTTGCCGTTGAACAGATTCTTTTGTGTGTCGATCAAGTCGCAATGAATGAAATACGACGTTGGAGATCTAAGCCTTTTTACGAATGTTATATACAGCAGCTTTCGTCCAATACCAAGCAAACCAGCTAAATCGCGATCAAGTTCTATCGGTTTTAACCCTGGATTGTGGATTACAAGCTGGCCAAGAGGCTGGTTTATTGCTGTTACCAACTTATAGTTATATTTGGCGAACAGATTGTCAATTTCTTTCGAAATTCTTTCTAAACTGTAATGCCCTGGGAGCATTTTGCCAACAGACAAAGCGACATCTTTGTTTTTGTCCCCCAAGGTGGCCGAACCTTCTCTTTTCAAATTGTCCTAGCTGTTGTATAAACTGCACGAAAGGAGTTTCATGAAATCGACTCTCGGTATCGGTTCTTCAAAATAGACGGTCTCGCCGTTCTGTTGCGTGACAAGAGTGAGAACAACCATTTTTATATTCAACAAATAAAATTGTGTTCAAATAGTATGGCGAATGTGTGGAAAGATCCAAACATTGTGATAAAAGACGCAATAGCCAAGACAAACGCATGGATAGAATTTACAGCACATTTCCCTAAGGCCGATAGATCGCGTTTCGTCGCTCAGGGGAGTACAGACGGAAAAAACGTAACGGAAGAAATCTTTTTCAAAGAGGGCCCAGACTCGCTTCAAAGCGTCTTCGGCTCAGACAAAAAATATTGGAGCGAGGAAATGAAAAAGGCGCTCGGGTTGGAAGAAAAGCGGTCGGGGGTCATTGGAGGGTTTCCTTACCAGCTGGCGCCGCTTGGTTCAAAAGTTTCCTTGCCCATCCCTGCGGTACCTTTCGACGGAAAAGCGCAAAGCTTGAAAAAAATATTCGACGCCCCCATCCAAATATACGTCACGCCTGATCAATATTTCACGACAAAATTCCGAGAAATATTTGAAAAAACCAAACTCAGGCACACGTCTGGAACCGAATCAAAACACTGGTTAGGAGGGCCCGACATGAAATATTGGTCGCAGCAGCTCAACTTCGCGGTTTTCTGCGCGACACAGGGGTGCGGAGTTTCTCGCGAAATCTTTGACAGCGGGATGGATCTCCCCCCGCAGATAAGAGCTTTCTACAAATTCCACGTGTACTTTACGGTCAGGCGGATTTTGTACCACCTAGGAGGAATTCAGAGCATGAGCGCTTTGCCCGGAGACCTGCCGTTCAACCAATACAACAATCATTACGACGTCGCTTCGTACAAAAGGATATGCAGCGAGTTCGGCATTGCCCCCTCGAGCGATTTCCGCTTCACGCACGGGGAAAACCACGGTCTGGGAAGCGTTTACGTGTACGCGACCAGCGCGGGCCCGTCGAAAACCGACTGTAAATACCCGAGATGGAACAAATTCAGTGATGAAGGCGGGCAAGGGATAAATGGGGACTTGATCTATTACATCGAGCCGGGGGCCGCTTCTGATGCTCAAGCAGACTGGTTTGCGCCCAATACCGCGAACGGTTTGACGCAGGCGGGCTTGTCGAGAATCAACCAGTCAATCGAGGCTTTCGTTTACTGCGTCCTGGGCGCGCAAGTCAACGTCCGCAGCAGCATTCTCGGCTATGGCGGTCGGGCGAGAGAAGCCCAGAGCGAGTTCCTGGTGCTGATGGAAGACGCGATCAGACAGCCCGACTTGGCCGCGAGCGTGCAAAGATACCAGCTCGCGGTGGACCAAGCGAAGGTCAGGCTCAATCTCGCTGTTGCCCCCATGGCGTGGCTCATGCCCGCGCAGATGATAATCAACACCGCAAGCACGATCGGTTACAACAACAAGCTAAAACAGGTGGTCTCCGGAATGAAACTGGGGGTGAATAACGAGGTAAACCCGGAGACAAAAAAAGCTGGGCTCAAACACATGGCAGGCGGCCCGTCAAAAATTAACCCGCCCAATAGCCACCCGTCCAACCCGATTCACAAAGCCGCAACAGCCGAATCGGGGCGTGTGGTTCCACCCCACAGGAAACCAGCTTCGACCGAAACTCAGCAAGCGCAGCCAACGGCACAAAAAATAGAGCCCACGGCTCCAGCGGGGCTTCGCCCCGGACCCCAAAAAACCGCGCGCAGCGCAGACAAAACACCGCAACACGAAATTAACAAAACGGCGGTAATTGTCGGTGTTGTTGGATTTTCGGCGTTGCTGTTCATGGCTTGGCGCTAAGCTAACGCTGTTTCTTAAAATATTTTTCGAACAAAAAGGCCACCGCGGCAAGAATGAGAAGCCAGGTGTGCTCGGCCAGAAATCCGACGACTTGGCCGGCGGCTTTGAACAGGAAGCTCACAATCGAGCCAATCAGCCCGTGCAGCAGAGAGCCGAGTTTCGCGGCAATATCTTTGAGGCCGTTCCCCAAAGCTTTGCCGGTGGCTTTCAAACCTCTGGTGAGGACCCCGATGACAGCGCCGATTGTGGTACCTGCGGCGAGAAGAATAGCGGTCAACGTCACGCCATATTTTTTGAAGATCTCCTTGAACCTTTCCAAGAGAGGCCGCTCCATTTCCCTTTCCGCGATCTGAGTTTGCAAACGCGCTATCTCCTCGTTTCTATCTGCAACTCTGCCTTCAGCCGCTTCTTTTTCGGAGGGCGAGGCATTCTCATCTTGGATGATCGCCTGGTCTTCCTCGTTTTGGCGCTGCAGCTCGCTTTCCTGCTCTTTCAGGGCGTCCAACGGTTTTGTTTGGTTGAGCCTTTCTTCCATGGCGTTTGTTTCACTTTCTTTTGCTGCGAGGCTGGCCCTGAGTCTGTCAACCTTGGCTTGTTCCTTTTCTCTGGCCATTGCTTTTTTTGTGAGCGAGTCCAAAGCTTTTTTCCTGTTTTCAAGATCGGTTTGATAGTTCTTTTTCTGTTGTTTGAGCCTACGCAGCTCTGCTTCACTGTCAAGATTCGAACCATATTTATCCCCAATTTCATCAATCTGAGCATCAGTTTGCGCAATTGTTTGTCTAAGGGCTTCCACTTTTTTCTTTTCTTCTCCTCTTTGCGAAGACAGCGTTTCCGCCTGTTTAAGTTGGATTTCTGCCTCTCTCAGTCTTTGGCGTTGTTGTCTGATGGTGTCGCGGTCTTCAGCAATGATGTCTTCAGCTCTTGGCCCCAGAGCTGCTTTTTTCGCGTCTGTGAAACTTTTTTGTAACCCTTCGTCGCCAAGCTTGAAAATTTTAGACTCAGCCCCCCGGGGGCCAAATGAAACGATCTCAGCTTGATTTCCTTTTTTGCTGAAACCAATTGGGCCCAGTTTTTTGAAGTCAACCTTCGGGAACAATTTTCTGATTTTCTCTTTTGCCTTTTCAAGCATGGACTGTTTGTCATCGGGATGAATAAAACCACCGAGCAAAGGGGTTTCTTCTCCCCCAAAGGATGTCTCGGTATAAGAAGTGTCAGGCAGGCCGGACTTCTCGTGAGTAAAAGTACTCAGTCCCATTTTTTCGCCCCTGTGGTAGGTGTCGCCAGGTTGGTAGGGAGTGGACGCCGAGCCTGGATGAAAAGGACGGGTCGTGTCAACCTCTTGTTCTCCATCACCATCATCGTCGTGATCAATCCGGTTGTCAAGGCCCTTGTCTTCGTAACCAAATTCGCCACCGCCTTCCGCCATAGCGATATATTTCAAGCCTGTTTATTTTTCAAATTAGAAAATAATCGCCGGCGTATACTATACAATGTCAGTTCCAGAGAACCTTCGCGCAACATACATCAAAAAAACCTTACACGGCATGCAGGCCGAGCGCGCGGTCAAGCGGATCACCTTTTCCCGCACTGAAGCCAACCCCGGCGATACTCTGTACGTTTACGTTCCCAAGCTGAACGCGAACGAGGTTCTGGTGCCGGGCTCGCTAGCGCTTGTCTTTAACATCCACCTTTCTGGAGGGCACGCCAACAACTTCCTTGTCCAGAACGTCACGCGAGCGCTCGTTGACAGGCTGCACGTGAAGTTTGGAGGCACTACCCTGCATGACACGGTTGGCTATGGCATCTACAAAATCTTTGATGACCTTTTCCTTTCGCAGGAAGAAAGAGACAACAGGATCCTCGAAGGGATTCAGAGCGAGGATCTATGCAAGATCCGCTCAGGCGCTGGAGACAAGAAAACCTCGGGCGTCGACGCTGAAGAAAAGCTGAACGAGGTGTACGGGAGCAAGTACCGGATCAGGCTGGACCATCAGATCTTAACCGACCACGGCGTTTTCTACCCCCAGGCCCTTTACAAAGACCTCACGTTCCAAATAACTCTGGCTGAAGCTGCACATTTGGTCAATGGCTCCGATAAAACCAAGCTGAAATACAAGCTGACCAACATCCAGCTCGAGTACGATATGATCCGCAGCAAGACTCTCGCAGACAAGGCGCATAGCGTTTACACCAGCGGAAAAGAGTTCGCCTATGACCACGTGATGCGTTCCCAAGTGGTTACCTTCAAAAAAGACACCGACACGAGGAAGAACATCAAAATCGATGCCCAAAAAAGGTCGCTAAAAGCCCTCCTGCTACTGTTCATAGAGCCGTATGCTGATGGCGCCAGAGATTCGGAAAAATACGTCTTCCCGGATCTGACGAAAGTCAGCGTCACGATCAACGGCTCGCCCAACATGATTGACAACAACGGCATCGAAGGCAAGGACATGTGGGAAGAGGCCCAACGCTTCTTCGTGAAGGAAAAAAATAAAACCGAGCACATGGATGTGACAAAGTTTTACACCGGAGATAATTTCGGGCTTCTGATTGATATGCGCTCCATGGCGGACCAAGAAATTCATGGAAGTGGCAAGCGCATTGTGAACAGTACAGACGGGGTCCAGCTGGAAATCGAGAGGAAAGCCGAAGGCTCAGGCAACGTGAACTGCCACGTATTCGTCATCGCCGACTCCCAGTTCAACATTATGGAAAGACAGCTAGAATCTGTACAGAATTGAATATAACATGGGCCCAAGTAAGATACCCTTCAACGCTCTCATCGTGGGGCCGACCAATTCAGGCAAATCGAGGTTCGTTGTGGACCAGCTCTACGGCCCTTTCAGCGGAAAGTTCGACTACATCGTGCTCATCTGCCCGACGTTCGCGCACAACAAGACCTACCACCGGCTTGGCGAAAACGATCCGAGAATGGATGTGATAGTCTGCGAGCAGCACGACGTGGAAAGGTGGTTGAAGCTCGTGAGATGGCTTTCCGAGGGCACCAACACGCTCATAATCCTCGACGACTGCGCGGCCTCCAAAGACGTGAAAGGGCGCACAGGCGAGCTCGTGAATCTCGCCTTTTCCGCCCGGCATATGGGCATCAGCGTGTGGGCGCTGACCCAGAAGTTGACCGGAATAACATCTTCTTTCCGGAAGAACGTGGCGGCGATCGTCCTCTTTTACACCCCCTCGGCCAGGACAACGAAAGCCATCTTCGACGATTACGCCGGCGAGCTCTCCCCCAATGAGTACAGAGGATTGATTTCAAAGCTGAAAGAGCGAAAGTTCTCTTATCTTATGTTCGCGATTCGCCACCCGTACGGGGTAAAGTTATTTGAATAAAAAATGCGAGCTGTATATAGCCTTGCACAATGGCTGCAGAAGACGCCGCGTTAGCAGAAGTTTTGAACTTTCTTGAAACGGAGCCCACGCCGTCGAGTGGTCTCGCAGGCGGCCTTGTTCCAACCGCTCCCGGACCCGACATTCCCGCTCTTCGCGAGCAGCTGGCCGCGCTGGTGTCCACAGGCAAAGCCAAAGAGGCAATCGGAGTGCAGCTTACCCACGAGCAGGTGAAGCGCCTGAGCGACAAAGACGTCGAGAAATACACCAAACGCTATGAGACATACGTGGGCTCGAAGACAACAGAAAGCCTGATCGACAGCTTCATTTTTCTTGCAACCAAAGTGGTCGGAATGGCCGTCAAAATCAAAGACATCGAGGCTTACCAAAAAGAGCTCAGAAACGACTACATCTTGAACAAAGAGCTCTCCAATCTGGCCGGCAACCTTTCTTTGAAGTGCGGCCGGTTTCTTGCCGCGGCCAACGCGGTGTTCATCACCACGAAACATATTGATTTTAGTCCACAGTTGCCGGAGCCGAGCCACCCTTCTCGCGATGAACACGGCTAACCGCTTGAGGGCGTTGATGAAGTACCCGGCTCAGCAACTTCTGAATAAATGGTCACCATTTATCAACAAATGCTGAGGTCTTGCTGACAAATTGTTAACAATTAAACTTTTTTCATTTGCTTATAATACGGTTCGCTTAAATGTCAACCGAACAATCCGAGATCGCGCCTGCCGCCGTCACTGCGCCTCAGGTAGAGACCAAGGCAGCGCCTGCCGCCGTCACTGCGCCTCAGGTAGAGACCAAGACAGCGCCTGCCGCCGATACCACACAGCAAGTGACGACTCCGACTGCAACCACGCAGCGCGTAAAAAACCCCAAGCGTGTGGCCGCTGGAAAAATGGTTGCCGAAAGACATCGTCTGGCCCGAGAAGAACAGAAGAAAGCGGCCGAGGCTTATTACGCAGAAAAGCAAGCGAAAGCCGCCACAGCGGCCCCAAAGCCAGCCTCGGATACAAAAGAAGAAAGCCCAAAGGGCGGCGGCCTTTTTGGCCTAAGCGCCAACCAATGGATTGGTATTGGCGGCCTTGGCTTTTCCCTGGCCGGGCTCTATTACAAGCGTGAAGAGCTCATGGCTATGGCCAAGCCCGTGTTCGACAAATTCAAAACGCCGGAGTCCGCGCCGCCGGAGCCAGAACCTGTTCGCGTGACACAGCCAAAAAAAGTATTAAGAAAAATGCTTTGAACGTTTGCGTGTGATTTATATCACGATGCGGAGCCTTGCGCAGGTTCTAATCCATACAGCAGCAATTGGAGGGATTACGCTTTTTTGGGCCGATTTTACCGTCAAGACTTGGAGGATGGTGAGACGTCTTACCGACGAAATGCTTGTTGAAGAGGGAGAAAGGCGGAGAAAAATGGAACAAGAGGTCAGGCGAAAAATTGAAATAGAAGACAAAATCAAAGAATTCGCGGAAGAAGAAGCTGAAAGACAGGTCCCCAATTAATTTTGTTTTAAACTTTCGCTCTTTCTTTATATCAAGCGCGCCATGTCCGACAACAAGCTTGTCAAGACCGCCATTGACGCCGCAACTCTCACGGGACTAGCCGCGGGCATCGGCTGGGCCGCGAAAAAGGTTGTGAAAGAGAATTTCACTTCCGATCCCAGCAGCAGCTTTATGAATTACATGAAGTTCACCGTCGTCATGGCGGGCAGCATTGCGCTAAAAGGGTACCTTGAGGACCAGAAAATCCTCCCCGCCAGCATTTGAAGATGTAAAAGTCTATTATATTGCGCCATGGCAAGCATTGAAAGCGCCGACTTTTACGACGTTGTTTTGACATCAATGACAGAAGATGGAATGAGCTTCGACGACGCGCTCAAGGAGTTTCTTGAGCGTTTCGAGCGTTCTCTTCTCAACTTCGACTGGATCAAGGAAAACTTTCACGGAAAAGGTGCGGAGTTTTTAAAAGGTATGCAAGTGCGAGCCGCTGAGAAGTATCAAAACGCCAAAGAAAAATGCAAAAATAGACCCGAAGGCCTTCTCCTCTGGATTGCGAACGTCTTGTTTGCTTTCCAGAAGCAGGAATGAGTTATGATTTGAAAAAAGATTCCGTTAATATACAACCATGGCTAGCATCGCGATCATGATTGGCGGGGCTGTGTTGAACGCCACGGCTTTCATCGGCGGCAATTATCTGGTGAGGGCGCTCGGCGGGGGCGACAAAGCCGCGCTTGAAGAAAAAAAGCGCCACGACAAAGCTCTCGAAGATTATCAAGCCGCTTACGCCAATAACACGCGCAACCGAACACAACTTCTCGACTGGATCGCGACCAACGCGCAAACAAAGGAGCAGGCCAAGCAGAACATGACCAACACGGACTACGCCTTCAAACTCTACAACCAGGCACATCCCGGTGCGCAGGTGACGCCGCCCAAGGAGCCCAAGTTCTCAGATTTCTATCAGCCGAGCGAGCAGCAGAAAAACGGCGAACTCGCGTTCGTGGGCGCCGGGGCGCTCGCTCTGGGCTACGCGGCCTTCCGGTTCCTTTAAACTTGTAACCTTCTCCGTGCTGGACAGAGGCAGGTGATAAGAATAGCGATGGCAAGCACACAGAGTCAAGTTGATGCGCCATTGCCAGCAGAAATGCTAAAACAGCTGGAACAATTCAAGAAAAATTTGAACAGAATGCGCGAAGAGCTTGAAAAGCAAAAAGAGTTTTCAATAAAACTGTGTAAAATAGTCTGTCCAGCGTCTGGGGAAGAAAAAGATAAAAAACAAATACTAATGACGGCATTCGACGAATTGCAAAGAAAGAAGGAAGCTTTTTTGCAAGACGAAAAGCACTTCTTAAACAAAGTTTGCGACTGTCTGGAATGTTTACCAAGCGAAAAGCTGTGGTATTGGGAAAATTTTCTGTATTTGGTCTGAAAAAAGGGCGCCCGTCGGCCTTCCGGTTCCTTTAAACTTTTTTACGCCTTACTTATATGGACGCCAAACTCGCAAAGATATACTACGGCACCGGGGGCTACTGGAAAGGAATCGCCGCGATCAAAAAATTGGCCGAGGCCGCCAAGGTTCCTGAAGAAGCCGCAAAAAAGTGGCTGATCAGGCAAGCGCTCTGGCAGATATACCTCCCCGCGCCGAAGCGGATTCCTCGGCCGAAATTCGACGTTCCCACGCCCAACAAGGTCCATCAGGCGGACCTTCTTTTTCTGCCGCACGACAAGCTCCCTCGCAGCCGCAAAGTTTTCAAATATGCTCTCACCGTTGTCGACGTGGCCAGCCGCTACAAAGAGGCCAAACCCCTGACTTCGAAAAATTCTGATCAGGTCGCCCTGGCCTTTCAGAAGATTTACAAGCGCTCGCCTCTCGAATGGCCTGAAATGCTGCAGGTTGACCCCGGACGCGAATTCATGGGCGCCGTCACAAAAGAGATGGACAACCACGAGACATGTATCCGGCGCGGGCACGTTAACATTCACCGCGACCAGGCAACTGTCGAACGTTTCAACCGCACCCTGGCGGAGCGCTTGTTCGGGCACCAGTACGCCGTGGAGATGCTTCTCCCTGAGGGCAAGCGGTCCACGGCCTGGGTGAAAAGACTTCCTGAACTTGTTTCGGCTCTGAACAACGAGGTCACAAGCCTTATCGGCAAGAAACCCGCCGTTGCCATCAAAGAAAAATCTGTTTACGCAAGGCCGTCGACACCTTACACGAGGCCTGTTGGAAAAAGCGAAAAAATCCTCCCCTCTCTTGTCCAAGTTCGTTATCTCTACCAGCCCGGCGAGCTTGAAGGGGCGTGCAAAGAGCCACGGATGCAATCTGGTCTTTGAAAGTTTACAACGTTGAAAGAACTTTCATCAAACCGGATCAACCCGTTCTCTACTATCTGCGCGACGGGCCCAAGCGCGGCTTCGTGCGTGAAGAGCTGCTCGTTGTCCCTCCAAACACTACTCTTCCTCCCGCTGACGTGAACTAGATGTGATATTCGCTTGGTTCGGTGTGTATCCCGTCGGGCAGCACCCACCGCTTGTCGTAATAAGCGCTCAGCCCCAGCTTCTCCTGCTCGTAAGTGACGATCTGGCCGTCCCGCATCCTGAAACCCCGGTTGGTGGCCATGTCCTTGCTGCCTTCCAACGCTTCCTTAAACCGCTGCCATGACACCTCGTTCTGCCTTTACGTCATCCCCTTTATGCTGAACTTCTGTTTCTCGCCACCCTCTCCGTCGTCGGCGTAATAACACCTCGAGCAAAGGGCGATCATCCGGAGGCCCTCGAACTCAAACTTGAAGAGACCTGGGGTCCGGCCACTCCACTTGTCCCAAGCCAGCCACTGATTTTTTTCCGCATCGAATTCTGCCTTCAGCTCTGACCGGACGACGTCCTCGAGCCGCTCGCCCGAGATCGCCATGTAGTTGCTGTCCATGTCCATCTGGATCAGCTCGAAATCTCTTCTGTCGACGTACTTGTCGAGAAAGTCGTAGTAAAATTCCAGCATCCGCAGCTTCGCCAGCTGGTAGACGGCGATTCCGATCTGGAACGGCCGCCTGATCGTGATCCGAGGCTTGCGGCTTTCCACCTCGTAGGCCTCCCCGATCTCGTCGAGGTCTTCGAAATACGTACTCCGCAGCGCTCTGTCGACGACCTTCTCGTCTTTCGTGTATATCACGTTCGTTTGCCGCTCCAGAGCTTCTATCAGTTTCCCGTAAGCGCTGTTTCCGAGCAGTTTCAACACTTCGGCGAGCAGCGCCTTGCTTCTGTCCACATCTCCTGTCCGGCGCGCCTCCGTCACCTGTTCCACGAACCAGGTGAAGATCTTGCCCGCGTCGTAGTCGATTGTTCTGGAAACCTTCGTGACAACCGCCCCATGGTTCACGTACCACCGCAGCAGAGGGGCGTACACCAGCAGCCGTTCTGCGGACAGCGCCCCCACAAGCTTTTTTCCATCTCCGCGCTTTCTGCCCGTTCTCGCCAAGTACTCTTTCATGTGTTCCGGCACAGCTTCGGCGGGAACCCGCTTGTTGATGAAAAAGGGGCACATCTCCTCAAACTTTGGCCACAAGCGCTCTGGGATCTTGATGTCGACTTCGGCGAAGCCGAACCACTCCCCGGCTTTCAACCGGCGAATCAGAACTTCGGCCGCTTCCGCTTGGCGGTCATCGCTGTAGTGCACGACCTTCTCCTTCCCGCAAGGTATTTCTCTGAGCATGGTCGAGAGATAGAGAGCGCTGGCGTCGTGACCGAGAATCTTTTCGCAAAGACGCGGTTTTTCGAACTGATGCGCCCTTATCCCTGTGACGCCCGCTTCGTGGTACCTTGTGAAAACCAGGCTCGGTCCGCCAACAACCGCCCTTTTTAGCATCGCGTAAGCCTCTCTGCCGGGGCAATAAAGGTCTGTGCCGCGCTCGATCGCTCCCCGGAGCAAATAATGCAAACTCACCCCTGGCAGGCTCACCGCGTCTTTCAGAATGTCGATACCTCTCTCGGTGTAGAAGCTTTTCATCTTTTCCAGCGCCTCGAGGCCGGGCTCCGCGTCATGATTGTTGTAGTAGCGCAGCCAGTCTTTGAAGGTGCGCATGCCCTTTTCTTTGAACAGCCGCTGGCACCCCTCCCACTCTTCCCGCGTGAGAACGTAGCCGCCTTTCAGCTTCGAATACCATGCCTCGTATTCAGGGAGCCCGGGGTAATCGAGCTTTTCGGGCGCGTCGAACCATTCGTAGGGGAGCCAGGATTTCGCTGCCTCGCATCCGTAGGCTTTCACCCATTTGTCGT
The DNA here is from genome assembly GCF_042242905.1 of Orbicella faveolata. Taxonomy (NCBI): domain Eukaryota; kingdom Metazoa; phylum Cnidaria; class Anthozoa; order Scleractinia; family Merulinidae; genus Orbicella; species Orbicella faveolata. The sequence continues at coordinate 5,256,018 of NW_028301552.1, read as the reverse complement.
AGCTCGTCCCCGGGCCAAGGTAGTTTATGATATCGAGAAAACGGGCCCCCCAGGTGAGCAGGAACATGGTTTTGTTCCCCTTCTTGGCCACTTTGACTTTTTTGTTTACTTCGGCGAGAGTGCTGACGAAGTGGTTTTTGATCAGATTCAGGTCGTACGAGCCTGAGTTGAAGCCCACGGCAGGGACCTGGTTCCACCATTCATTAATTTTTTGCTGCTGTTCTTTTGGCAGCAGGTGCATGTCTTCTGGCACAAACTCCGCTCGCACCTGGTCCTGGATATTTTTCTCGCGTCTCTCCAGATCTTTCAGGAACTTGCGGACCAGCTCCACGGGGTTTCTTTCGCAGATGTGGGTGGGCTCTCTTTTTTCAAGAGAGTCCCCGACGCTCACGGAGATCGGCACGTGCGCGCTTTCTATCGTTAACGCACCTGTCGGCTCTTTCCGATAATTTTTGTCGCCATACGCCTCGAAATCGTACAAGATCTCGTGCGGGTAAGTTTTCGTTTGCTTCCTCGGGAGTTCCCCTTTAAGAAACCCAACTTCGCAAGACCAGGCCTCGATAACTTTGTAACCGCTCTTACGCAGAAATGCGGTACGGTTCACGGTGGCTTGGTACAGTTGTTCAGCTGTTTTACCGTTTGTTCTGACCTCCTGTCGGTTAGGATAACATTTTGGGCATCTGTGGAAGGGGCAGCCGTGGTATTGCCATACCGTCCTCGTTTTGTGGTGGTACCCGTCGACAGGAGAAGACTTCATTTTCCCGCCTTCTCGAGGGAGCCATCTCTCGCCCCCGTGCCCGCACATCGCGTGGTGGATGTGAATCCCCAGTCTCTTCGCTTCCCGCTCCAGCCACAGCATCGCTTGTTTCGATGCTGAGCCTTTTGGGTACATCACTTTCTCGAAAGCTGTCTGTGGCGCTTCAACTTTTGTCCCCGGGCAAAAGATTGCCGTTTTTCCCGCCTTGCAGGTCTCATGATGGCGCTTGAGATTGCAAGCTTGCGTGAATCTCTGCCCGCAATGGGTGCATGCATAGGTTTTTGCCAGCTTCGCGATGTCTTTTATCAAGAAAGCGTGGCCTTCGTAGACACCTATCGTCAAAACGTTTTTGAGTTTGGGGTTCGGGTTTTTTCTGAGATACCCATACCACTTCACCGTCATCCAAACGCTGAGGCTCGTAGACACGAATTCCGAGCCAAGATGAGACGGGCGAGCCCTCATTCAGATGGGCTTCCACCTTGTCGAGCTCGTCCAGAGACGTTTTTCTGAAGTTCGGTGGAAGGGCTTTGAGTTTGTAGAAACTCTGGGCCAGTCTTCTAGCTTCTTTTGTACAACGATCTGTGCGCGCCCCTCGGTGCACAGCGAGGCATCGCCATAGGTACAGGTTGTCGTTGTACACGTCCAAAGATACCATTGCATGGCTATGGGCAAGATTGCGCAGCCATTCGGGCAAAGGACCTGTTCCCACCAACGGCTGCCTGTCAAGCACAACCTTCACGTCAACGTTGAAAAAGTTTTCAAAAACCCACTTCGTGCTGGGCCTTTCAACTCTTTCATTGTCGAGACGCAGTTCTTCCTGAGTGATAAGCCATTTTTCCGCGTCTTCCAGTTTGTTAAACCACTGTGAGCCCTTCGGGTTCGAGTAGTACACAATAATCGTTCCATCCTCAATGTTGCGCAACTGGTACGCGAAAACGTGCCTCGGGTAGAACGACGTGCTTACTCTTTCGCGTATCTTCACCATAAAGTCTGGCGTTAGGTTTCTCCCCAGACCTCTGATGAAGTGCCATCGAATGAAACGCCGGCCTGTTGTCTCTTCCCCTTCTTTCTCTGCGTCATCGAACAGATCCAGAATCTCTCTCTGGTAATCTGTCGCTGTTCGAACTCTCCGCGCAGGGAGGGGGTCGTACTCCCTCAGAAGCGCTTGCGCTCCTCTTTGCCTTCTTTGGCGTGGAGGGGCTCTTGGCTCGTAAGGCTTCGGAAGAAGTGGCTTTTTCAGACGCGCCTGCGTTTCTTGAGAAATTGGTTCATCCAGCACGTCCTGGACAACCTTTCTTACCGCTGGCGGGCTTTCTGCAAGAAGCTCATCGAAATAACGCAATACCGCGGGGTCTATTTTTGCGAGTTCTTCTTCCAGTCTTTCTTGAATGCCGGAAGACATGGTTCCTTAGAATGTAACCTTCGGTTACATTTCTCTAACTGGTGTGTTTCTTTCTTTCAGCTCGAGCAAAACGCGTTCAAAGGCTTGTTTGCTTTTTCTTGTTTGCGGTAAAGCCGTTGTTTTAGCGCGCCCCCACCGCAGGGCTTGCAAAGACGGTAGTCACACAGTAGTCCGACTCCGCATGCTCTGCAAGGCTCTGGCGTTCGCATTCCTTTCTTCAGCTGGTAGTTGTGCTGCCCGCAATACGCCCCGTAACAGCGATTTCCGCAGCTTTCTTTCCGGCCCCGCATCAGCCACCCGCACGTGTTTGGCGCTCGTGCCATCCCGGCTCTGGTGGTATAACCCCCGGCTCGCTTGTTTCTAATATTTCGCACTCCTTTGTTGTGAGTAGTATATAGGGAATTAACCAAATACTATTTCAAAGAGGGAGCTGCATTTAACCGTTTCGCAGCCCCCAGGCTCAACCGGCCCGAGCTTGTGAGGGCCGGACTTGATGATGGGGGCTGCGATAAGGTTAAATAAAGCTCCCTCTGCGAAATGGTATTTGGTTAATTCCCTATATACTACTGAAATGTTTGCATTAAGAGCAGTTTCATGCACCTCAGTGTGCTCCCATTAGGGCTTTGCCAACTGTATCAGCTTCTAATGGAAGAGTGGGTCGTCCAGCCTATGATATGTCAATACCTCAAGGGGAGTTGTAGGAAACAGAATGTGATTTTAGTGTAAGTCCTATTGGGTCTTCACCAGATGATTCATCTGGTTGGGTGTTATCATCAAACGTATTGCTGACAGCTAGTATTTCCAGTATTACACATATCTCGTAAAATCACTGCGTTCACCCATATTGGTTGTGCGTACAGCATGGTTATTCCGTGCCTCAACTAGGAGGTTTAACTGGTTGTTAATTCTGGAAAGAAATATGCAATACAAACAGAACAGATCGATTATGCTGGTCGATTCCAGGATGCCATTTTCTTCCATCTGGTAGAACAAGAGTGTAGTAGAACTGACCGACTTCAATAAAGACTTTTCTCCAGAGACCCTCAATTCACTGGTTGTGTGCGACAACCCAGCAATTTTGCTTCCCCTATTAAATCCCCTGTGCCATAGCATAGCTCTTCCTACCTCTTAATTTTCATCCCCTTCGTCTGAACACACTCTAGAGGGCAATCTATAACTTTGCACAGCAGCTAAGAACAGAGCGAGCCCAGTTACAGCAGAATTGTTTGTTGCACAACTTAAAGTCTAAAGCCCTGTCAAAACCACCATGTATTACAAACCTCCAACTGATAAGGCAGTGTAGTCCATCAATGTGCCAGAGGGAATTAAGTCCCCTGACGTCTTGTGATGGTATTGAACCACTTCAAATCACACCCTGCTGGGTCAGTTCCAGAAAAACTTTCCCTTACACGCTGACGCTGAATATATATATATATATTTCTACTTCGCACATGACCCAGCATGATACTGATACCAGAATTGGAAAACCCACGTCAGTCTTATTTCTCGAATCATCAGGGCCGGGTTGTTCGAAAGCCGGTTAACGCAGACCCAAGATTAAAAGTTAACCCAAATATAAATTTTTCTCTATAAAAATGTTTTCCACTGCTTATGCTTTGTGTAATTTGAGATTACTCAAGTTCAAAACTGAACTGTAAACATTTCCCATCTATGTGGTAAGTATTGAATTTGTCTCACCAGCGATTCAAGAGGCAGAATTCTGTCAGCATTCGCTTGGGCACCTCTGTCCTAAGCGGTGAACAGAATCCACAGCAACTTCACAACGAACGATCAAGTTCTCTGCCATGTTACAATTAGCGTGAGGATACAATCTTGAACAGTCATTCAAAACACGCATAACTGTTTCTAGAAGTTCAGTCACTGGGGGAACTGCAGTAACAAACATCAAATAGCAGATAGACCAAGACAAGCCATTTCACCACTGCCGCCATATTGACGATTTTTAGTTAAAGTAGAGTGATTTCACAAACCCCGGACGCTTACCATTCGACCAAAAATTCCGAAATTTTCGAAACGGGGACAAATGGTATGTGAATTTCCAGGGAAAAGTTCCAGAAAATCCGGAAACTGTTGCATTTCCGAAAAGCGAACCATTCAAACGAAAATTCAGGAAATTTTCTGAAATGATGCGAATTCGCAATTTTTTTATTCAGCGCTAGTTCTTTGGGCTACGATCACGGCGAGTTGGACATCTCACGCAAGGATGATGGGGATGCGTAATCGAAAATGGATTAATATTTTACTTAGGAATCTTGCCACTTGTCTGTCGGTAAATACTAGCTTCAACTATAAATATGTCAAGGTGGTGTATTTGTTTGTTTTGCATAGGTTGGCTACGAAATGTACAGAGATTTATAACGCGTGCAGAACCATTGTACGACTCATTAAACCCTTTGTCTTCCAACGTTTTCGCTGCGGTTGTCCAATTTCCGAAAAAGCGAACCATTCAACCGAAAATTCCGGAAATTCCAGAAATTCCAGGATGAAAATCAAATGGAACGGAAACTTCCAGGTAAAAAATTTCGAAAATTTGGGTGTACCTCAGGAGGTTGTCCTCTTTTCCCGAAAATTATGTAAACTCGTAATTTTCTATGAAGCGCTAGTTCTTTGGCCGCGATCACTGCGAGTCGGACATCCCAGAGAAAGATGAAGGCGACGCGTATTCGAAAATGGAGTTAATAATATTTTACTTGCCACTTATCTGACGATAAATACTAGTTACAGCTAAATTCGTCAAGAGAGCGTTTAATTCCAGTAAAAGAAAAACTCCCACGTGGTGTACTTGCTTGTTCTGCATAGGTTGGCTAAGAAATGTACGAAGATTTATAACGCGTGCAGAGCTATTGTACCACTAATTAAACCCCTCGTTTCGTTGCGACATTTTCGCTGCCGTTTTGGTTTGTAAAAGGTCCCTGACGTGTTGTGGTTTAAAAGTCACGATGTCCGCATATCAGTACTCTGTTTGCCTGTATATTTGCAACGATATTGAGTTATTTTTGCAGCATGCCTGTTGTAGTACGGCAAAAACAAGTACAACCACTGGTAAGCATGTTAAATACGACAGAAAATCGATGCCTGAATCGGCTGCCGCATTTCTGCCGCACGTTCCAGGGGCACCCAACGACCGTTTTCTCTCGAATGCTTTTAAACGCTGTTTTAGGCTATCTGGAGTACTTTTAAAGCTCTGTAGGTTAATTCTAGGTTGCGCTAAAAAAATTTTATCTGTTCGGTTATTCTAGGGGAACTTGGGTATTCTCGAATTTATTAGGGCTTTTTTGTCCGTTCCCCGAAAACCTTAGGTCTTATCGCCTTTCCGAAAGTGATAGCTGACCTTTTTTCGGTACCCAAAACAACATTTTTTTACGATCCGAAAACAACAGACATTAAATTTCTCATATCACGAAAGTTCGAGGTGACAATTCTCTTCAGAAAATTAGAGGGGATTAGAGGCCTTCCGAACAGATAATTTACCGAAACCATCCGTTGGGTGCCCCTGACGTTCGACTGGTCTTGTCGCATTATCCTACAGAAATGCGACACCAGTTCAAACGTCGAATTTCTGCCGTGTCGAATCTAATTCATACATTATGTTAATGTATGAGCATGCGTAAATATTTTCCCGCCAAAGAAAAAGAAGAAACTTGGCCATTCTCGACCCAATGCAACCTGAACATATTGCAACATATGCTGCTCTGTTGTCAGCCTTCTCCTTCTCCTTCCATTGGCGGACAATTTTTCGCAAAATTAAAGTCCTTCGTCGCTCGGTATTTTCGTCCGCCATATTGAATACTCTACGTTTAAAACATTTTCCGCAGGCCGACATACCCGACAGTATAAATTCTGAATTAAGTGCGACACAAGTGCGACGTATGAATCCACAGTCGCATTTTTGCCGCACTTAATTGAATTGAATTCGACACGGCAGAAATGCGACGTATGAAGTGGGCCTAAGAAATGCTACTTCAAATATGAATTAATTGAGCAGTTATGAAAGCATGCACACTGCCTCGCACAGCCTTTTCCAGCGATTAAACAAGTCTTGCCTTTTATCCGAGCTTTTCTTGTCCTCACTGAAACAAACTGTCTATTTCATAGATCCTGTAAATGAGCAAGCCTCTACTTCCGTGCCTGGGTTACAGAAATGGGAAGACAGGACCGTTCGCCTGCTAAATTTTACGTTCATTTTAAACACCCCTTCAAGAAGGGGAAAACAACAAAGAAAGATGTTTTCCAAAAAATTGCCGATCGCTTTAACGAAACCTCGACCGTGAAAGTGAGCGGCGATCAGTGCTTGAGGAAATGGCTGAAACTGGAAGCAAAGTTTAAAGAGATTGGACACAACAATAACCTGACGGGCCGAGCCAAAAAGTCGTGGAAGTTTTATGAAGACTTGGAGGAGGCTATTGGAGACAGCCCAAAGGTAAACCCAGCGTATACTTACGACGTCGCAGACGCGACGCCGCCTTCATCATCAGACGAAGATAATGATGCAGAAGATGAGATTGGCAGCACCACAAAGCGAGCAAAGACACTAAAGAGCAGAGCGAGGAAAACAAAGAGTCATTCTTCTGCTGCACTTCCTTTTTGCACTCTTATACAGAGAAGAAGGAAAAAGTGGAAGAGGAAAAACTTAATTTGCTCAGGGAAATGAAGCAGGAAAAGAAAGAGTTTCTAAGCCAGTTTTCGGATGTGCTGAAAAATAAGTGACTTTAAATCTGTTGCTAGTTGTTTTGGAGTTTCATTGACAGAAAATGTTGAAAGTTTCAGTTGCGTTTTCATTGACAGATTCAAGCAAGCATTTGAAAGATGACACTGATTTGGCTAGCCATCATCGTTTTTTCATTCATTTATTGCTCACATTAATTATTTTAAACAGTAGCTAAAATTTAGCCTAACAAACAACACTGACTAGTTGTGAAGTGTTATTGTTCCATATGTGAAAGATAACATTAAATGACCTTATTTGTTGCCATAATTATAATGTAACACAAGTATATTGACTGGATAGAGAGAACTTCATGGACAGACAATGCTCATTAGGTGTGTTCTCTTCTGCTCTGCTCTCTCATCAGAGCAGTGGTGTTCATCTACCGGACGATCACCGTTACCCTCATCATCCATACAGCATTCGTAATAATCGTCATTCACTAAACAAACGTTATGTAAAACACAAGCAGATATTACAAGATGAACCGATAATGTAAGATCTAAATGATCCAACAAAAGAAGTTTTCTCCATCGTCCCTTTAAAAACCCGATTGCTCTCTCTACTTTCTGCCGAAGGGAAGACAGCACTGTGTTAAACCTCCTCTGCTGGGGCGCCAGGTGGCCATTGTTCCTGTAAGGAGTAATTAGCCATCTGAGAGAGAACAACACGAAACATAAGACACTCGTCATTGCACTTAAAATGGATTGTCAGTCATGCTCAGGTTGAATTTCAAAAAGTTTCTCTTGTTTCTGTTATTAATCGTGATTAAAATACTGAATATTTGAGGGAGAGCAAATAAAGATCTATTGGTGAAGTTCATGTCAATGAATTAATGTACCTCGATAAAGGCTATCCTCCATCTCCTAAAAGGTGAGTGTCACCAGGAAACTTGTTTGCCGCCGTTCGCCAAAGCATGGAGTTACGGAAGACTCGCGAATCAATAATTAATGGTGTAGCAGAACTGGTCTTTGTTTTATTTAGTCGTTTTTTTTTCGCTACGCCGTCTACCTGCACGTTGAATGAGTGGAATTTTTTTTCTGTTCACATAAGCTTCTGGCTCGTGGTCTGGGGCGCGGATCCGAATGTGGGTGCCATCAATCAGCCCAAAGATACCAGGGAACCCCCCTTCGTCTTCAAAAACACTTCTTATTTCTTGCTTTTGATTTGCTGTAAAATAAAAATTTCAATGTAAAAATTAAAATTCCCAACATGTATATTTTGTAATTTTAAAGCTATTACTCACCGTCCGGCCATTTGATATATTGCCCTGAAAGATCAACAGCTGCCTGTGAAAGTCGAATTAGAATTCGGTTAACACTACTCATGGTAATATTGAACCTGTCGCGGCGACAGCCCGTGAAGGCTCTTGATTCCCCATGCTCCATAAGAAAGCCAATACTTGCTTCGCCGGCGGAATGGCAGGTCTTCCTGAAGTGTTACCGAGGGGTATCCTTCCCGTCCTCATGGCTTCCTGTGCGAATAGCTCACACGTCACTCTTGTCATACGAAAATGGCTCTTGAATTCATCCGGCAAACAGGACGGCACGGTAATTTCCACGAAGTTGTAAATTCTATTTAAATTGCGCCGCGTGTGGCATCGGCAAATGGCACTCAAAACAATATGAATATTTCGAAGGCGAACAAAAGTTCCGGAGAGTCGGCCATTTTCAATTTTTGAGGGCAAAATAGCGAATGGAACGGGCTTATCGTTTTCCACTCCGGTGCCGTCGACCGGAAAATTCTGTACCATTCGCCCATGGAAATTTCCGGAAATTCATACCGGAATTTTTTGGTCGAATGGTAAGTGCCCATTCTCATTAGCATTCTTATAATCGATTGTATACACCTAATTGCAATAACGTCGTCATAGAAAAAAGCAAAAACCAAATAGGAATTAATTAGGGAAATGTAAATTTCCATTGTTCTTAGATACTGTACATGAACGAAAAATACATTTTTCATTCATGTCATTCATGTACATTATATTTTTCATTCATGTACAGTATCTGAAAACAATGGAAATTTAAATTTGGATAATTAATTATTATTTGGCTTTTTGCTTTTTGCTTTTTTCTATGACAACGTTATTGCAATAAGTGTATATTTGAAAGCATACAAAAATTTTACTTTTAACTTGAAAATGACCATCGAACGGTTGAAACGTCATTGTTTTTTAACGCTAACTTTTGCTGAAGTAATTCGTTCTAAGCTGAACATCAAGTTTTCAATTTGATTTTTGTCCATGATAGCGAATACGCAAACAAATAATTGACTATTAAAGTACAGCCAGACTGCCTTTCAGATACTATTGTTACGACAACGGATAACTGTCAAGGCAACTGAATAAAGTAAAGTTAGAAATAAATTGCAACCCTTTGCTCGATTCTGCGCACGCAGCTCGTGCACGGCTAATTCCATTCTTGTCCCCCAGTAGACTCGATCCCCGGGGGGTACTCCCTTATATGAGCTATATAGGGTATGGTTTTTCAGCCGTTTTGGTCATAAATAGGGTATGGTTTTTGCACTCTAGCCTTTATATGGGTATGTTTTTAAGAAGAAGTAACTTTTTCATGATTATCGAAAAGAAAATTAACAAAAGCCCTTCACGAATTATGTTTATGGTAATTTAAAATTGGTCTGAATTAGGGAACATATTACAACGCAGGTCTGAAACAGAGTTTTGATTTAATGGTCAGGTCATAAATAGGGTATCGAATATTTGGTCAGGTCATAAATAGGGTAGGGAATATCGCAGATTTTGGTCATAAATAGAGCAAGGGTTTTGGGAAGCGGGCCACACACCCCCACCCAACTTTTCCTGGAGTACCCCCCGGACTCGATCGTCGTTTCCAGCCTTGTGGGCCGGGTTTTCTGGCCCCACACCTCAATCGGGACAAGTGAAGCTAAGTGATACGGACCAGTGATCCAGCCTTTCGTTGGGAGGGGATCACCCGGACTCCCAAAAACGACTAGAAATCGACGCTACGTCCCGAATGGCCGCGCTCATTTTGGTCAGATGTCCAAAGGGAAACAAAGGAGCGTGGCATCTGGGGAATTTACATTCTTACAGATTTAACTAACGGTGCTGATTTTACATCGTGCGTTTGTTAATTTTCAAAACAATTTCAGTTCTAAGGTGCCTGAAAGGCAAAAAAAAAAAAAACCCAGGCGTATTACACGGCTCCCAAGCGTGTTTCGTTTAGGGAAATACGAGAGACATAAAAGAGACGTATTTATCAGAACTATGAATCTGCTCAATTAAAATTCGGAATCAAGCGACAGTCTCTCACAAGAGCATGCAGTTGTCACAGAAGCATTAAACTTCATAGACGCTTTATTTGTAGTCCAAGGTACCTATGGCCAATGAAGTCAACTATGCTTTTCGTTCATGAAGAAAGAAAACATTCAGCTACCCCAAAGCTAAAAACAGTTTAAAACTAATATTTTCTTGGGGTAATAATTAACAAATATATCCCTTGCCGCCGTCACCGCCTTTTAACCACTACACAATTACAAGGAGCTAACCAAGGTAACTTTTTTCCTTTTTAATTCAGCACATCTATTTCAACACATACAACACTTACACGAGTTACAAATACTTCACTCTACGTACACTTAATCCATAATTCTTTTCTTTGCCATCTAGAAATTCTTTTGTTTCTAAAATGCAGTTCGATATCTTTTATTTTATTGTCAAATCTCCTCTCTCATACGTTATTATTGTGGAAAATCTCTTAACCTTATCTATAACGTATCAGTGCTTTTCCAAGACAATTTACACCGCATTCGATTAAATTCTGTGGAAGTCACATTAACGAAATGAATTATCATTTGGAGCCGGATCAGGAGGACCAGATATTTGTTACCTTCTTTATCTCATCCAGATTTTCTATAATATTCTTAACGTGAAGCAGTTTTTGATCATACGAGTTTAACTTAAGTCAAGTGTTGTTTGAATAAAAACTCTGAGTAACATCGTGTCTATACACTAGCACTCATCTTCGACAGATGCCTGTTCTGAACTGTTGACATCAAATGAATACTAGCCACGCCTGAAGCAAAGACGGGAGGGAGTTCTGAGAACAAACGAAATAACGGCCTTTTCTGCTGCTACCAAAACCTGACAACTTTATCTCAAAGTTCGCCAATCTTTGCAAAAGAGCCTTTCAAATCTTCAGTTACGCAGCATGGAGTTCGTTCACAGCTGTTCTTCAAGTGGTCTGTTTCTTTTTCTTGGATAGAGTGACTGCTTCACGCATGCAGATGACTTGCAAAACTAAGGTAGCTGTGCAAGGCAGAATTCTGAGAGCATATCATGAAGTTCTTTTGTGGCTGCTATCTGAGTCCGTACAGTAGATAGATACTCAGTGTATGTCTGTGTGCCTGTGCTGTTTTCCGTTCTGCTGCTGATCACAGGTTTCGGTGTGTACTTTGCACTGTCCTGTGTTTGATTGACTGTTTCCCTCATCAGCCCCTAGAAAAAGAAAGAAAAAGAAAGAGTATATTTTGTATTTTAGGTCCTGTCCACGCTACGCCGGAGGAACTTGAAAACAACGTTATCACTCTGAAAATGCGTCAAATGTTTTCCGTCCATACTACGCTGGAGAAATTTAAAAACGCGACAATCACCGGTCATTTGGGATTTTGGTTTGAGGATGACTGGGTCAGGGAAATCACGTGATTATCATGACGTCATCGTTTTCGAAATGCTCAGTTTTCGAGGTTGGAATGTTTCACCATGAAATGAAATAACCAATCCAATCATGGAAGAAAAAAAAACTTCCACAACTTATTGAAACTTTATTCCATTTACTGGGTTTGAAATGTTGTTGTAGAACTTTTGTTTGTGTCCTTCAACGTTATTGGTTCATTGATGAAAGAGTTGGCCATTCTGTTGTCAATTACTTTCTCAATTAACATTCGGATTGGTTTTAAACTTTGTTTTATAAGTGGCCTGGTTTTAGAAGTTGCACTGTAGGAGCATTTGTTGTCTTCATAACAAAGTCTTGCAAGTAGAAAATAAGTAGACAAGAATTTACATACTTTCTTGCTTTTGAAACTTTTAGTGGAGTATGAACTTACTCAAATTTAATTTTATTATTAGTTGAACCATGGAAACTTAGACAGGACAGAGACTCTTGTACAGCTCTCATTCTTCAACAATAATGACATAGTTAATAATAATTACTATTGATGACTCCTGTTTTTGTTTGGCCAGGACAATGAAGAGTTAAGACACAAAACATTCAATTTGTTTATACCAAAAAAAGCTGCAGCTGGTCACAAGCATTATAAAAGTCTTCTAAACTTTTCTCAAGTCTGTTGTTTGCTCCCTCAACTGATTTCCTACACAAAGAAGAAACAGATTATCAACAACAACATTGACTTGACAAATACAGTAGAATCACATGAGTTGCTTTGCATCCATCACAGGGCTTGTGTTTCCCATCAGCTATTAAATGAAGTAAAGTGATCTCCATGTCGTGTTTAAGGAGCTTCACACGGTAAGGTCTAAAGCTTCACAATCAAAATATGTTTCTCTTCAGGGGGTGGGTACAACTAGACATAGGCTGAAATTAATGTAATTCACACTGGGGGAAGGGACAATCTGCCCACAGACTTAACACATGAACTGCTTTTAAGAAAATGCTATCAATTTTTGTGACTTCACTGAAAATATTGTTTATTTGAAAACACTGAAATGTTAGCGGTCATGGAATTTGAACTGAAAATTACTAAGCACTAAATTTAAACTTCTTGTGGTAAGGATAAACATTATTTTATATTTTTATTATTTTAGTTTCCTTTTATTAGTTTTAATCATAATAACATTGTAAAGTCAGTTTTAGTGGTTTCCTGATGGAAACAAAGACATGAACAAATCCAAGAAGCATCCAAGAATGGTGAAAACATGACTAATTTCCACACCATATAATAAGTCACCATACATCAAAAGGAGGTAGAGTCACACCTCTCCCTCCAAGTCTCAAAAGGACCAAATAAAACCTGACTTGCAAAGGGTTAAACTGAAAACAAACTTAAGACATCTACAAAATACAGACAAACATGGCAGAATGATCATTCACACCTGTCCAGTAACAAATGGCTGTGGTGCTTAGTTCAAATTTAGCACCAAGTGATGGATGATCATACAAGAAGAGGTCTTATATAATTTTTCCTATGTTGCAGCTAGACATTTTACACCTTATAACATTTCTACATGACAAGATTGACCAAAGTACTTAGTAGTTTGCAAGCTGAAACAAGTTACTGTAGTAAAGTTATTCAGAAATCTTGTGGCCTTGTGCTCAACTTAGATTGAAAGAAGAGAAAATTTTTGCAACTGTAGGAACTTTGTAAATACATGGATCTGGAAATTGAATAGAAGTAAAGAAAATGGTTTCTTGTGCTGTTATGATGCACCTGTGGTCAAGAGGAATTCAACGTTAATTTGCAATAATTATTGTTAATTATTGTAAAAAATGCTGGATGGGCTAAGCAACCCTGGTTAATGCTGTCGACTCAGAAAAAGGAAAAACAGAAAAGAAGAGGGAAGAGTGCTTACTTGAGGGGGAAGTTATAATTTTCTTATGCTTTTGATTATCACATTTCGCGCATTTCTCACGTCAATCTTGTAAGTTAATAGTCTCTTATTCAACAACAAGGTGAAGTGATCGATGACTCTGGGAACATAACTGGATTGACATTTTCATGCCATACTGGCTCTTAATCTCATACTCATACTTCTATAATAATAATGGTCCCCATAGGAACTAACCATATGCACCTTTATCTTTTTCTCTCAAATAGAATTAAAATCACATTAATCCTATGTCCTATTTAACTTTGTCCACTGCTTCTGGTCCTAACTGAGCAATTCTATTTCAATATTCTCTCCAAACTGACCTATGAACATTTCAGACAGACCAGCACAGTATTTGGGATAGCAGCTAAAATGTACCAGTTGTCAGCTTTGACAATCCCATACAATGTAAATGTTGAATACTCATGGGAGTTCACGTGGGGGTTAAGTAGAATGGCTTAACCAATATACACGTTCAAGAAAGAATCTGAAGATTTACAAGATGATGAACAATAATTTACTTACAACTAATGCCTTGTCTCCCAGTACTTTAGTATGAAGTAATCTTATGGCTCGAAGACTTGCTTCAGGGTCTCCATAATCACAGAATCCAAAAGCTACAATGTGAAGAAAAACAATTAATACCAACTTCGATGATTTTATCTTTATTTTTTCCACTATAGAAGTTTCAATCAAGTATTAAACAGTGAGCATGTGCTTACCTTGTAATTTTCCCTTGGCTCCTTGCACACGTTTCCAGTTTACTACAAGACCGCATTTCTGCTCTCACAAAAACATAACACGATACACTGAGGATTGCCTTCACCAAAGACCAGTTTAACAAGCATATTTAATCACAGTTAAGAATTTAGAACGAGTAGAGGAAATATACATACCGTTAAAATTTGTCTTATAAGTGCATCAGACGCTCTCTCAGTTATATTACCTACAAACACTGTTGTTGTTTTGGATGAATTTCCTTGATTTTGATTCTGAAATGAAAATAAATCGAATTAAGCACTCAACACTGGACACAGTCATTTCTACAGGCTCTGCAAAACCTTGTTATGACTGACATAAAAGAGTACACAATATTGATTATCCATATACATGTAGAAATAACTGTTACATATACCTATATATTACAAAGGTTTGATTTATGAGTAAAAGCACAATTTGTATAATTGCAATGATCACTCATGTCTTCATAGGACACACTTTGTGATAGTGTGATACTGTGTACAATACAGTGTAATATATACAATATATGAGCTTTACCCATGAGATTTCCTCTTGTGTATTGAAGAACATGGGCTGGGTTGTTCATAGCCCAATTAAGCTAACCAGGATTAATGAGAATTTTGATTTCAGTGAGGTTTCCTGTTTATATTGTAAGTCCTTCTGTTTTGAGCTTGAGTAATCTAAAACTACATGTACACAAAACATAAAAGTGAACAAACATTTGTATACAAGAAAAATTAATACTTCAGTCAACTTTTAATCCTGGGTTAGCATTAACCGGCTTTCAAACAACCCGGCCCTGAACTTAACTCATAACCCATTAGAAAATAAACATGAAATGAAAAAGATAAACCACTAACCTGGTTATTAGTGTGTTTATTTTCTGGTCTGTATTGAGGTCGCCCAGAGGGAATTGTTGTCGGAGTAGGAAGAAGAGGCAGACCAGGTGGCTGGAGGTTAAAAACAACAACAACAATGAAATAAAACCTGCCACAATGACGTATGCCAATGTCTGGCATGTCAGCTCTCCAAGTAACATATCCAGTTAATCACTAGCAAGAGTGAATAGAGGTGATTGGATGAAATCTTTTACTTACTCTGATGGCATTGTTACAATGGGCATTATTTCTTACAACTTGCCTAATAACAGTATATATTCACCAGTGGCAGATCCAGACCTTGAGCTAAGGGGGTGTGGGGAAGGAGGGGGAAGGGGCAGTTCTGTTTTGATTGCCCTGCCAGCTTTTCTTCCTTCTGTGATTTCTTCTTTCATAACCCAAAATAAGGGGGGGGGGGCAGCCCCCCCAGGCCCCTCCCCTAGATCTGCCACTGTTCACAACTGTATTATGATAAGTCCTACATGACTGATTACAGAATGTACATAAATGTAATGTTTTCTCTGTAACAAGACTTGTATACCCACATATAAGAACCTACTTGATCCTACTTGGCTAAACAGGTTCTTCTATTTTGGAGTATTAAAATGGCAATTTTCTGCCAGCAGGTTCTTAAACCACTATGAAATGTACAGCTATGTAAAGCAAACTGTTACTTACAACTGCAAGAGGAGGAATTCCTGGAACAGGTATTGGAGGTTTGGTGGGTAAAGCAGGTGGAACTGTTGAACAAAGAAGTGTCCACTCTGATAAAGTTGCCTTATATTTATGAACATATAGAATGATGTACATGTTACATGTATATGTTGGCAACAATAAATTAGTGAATTTAAAAATTTGAATGAGGGAGGTCACGCGATGACGCAACGCAGGTAGGACACACGAGTTCAGAAGGTGCAGAAGCCACACACAATTCCTTAGAAGATTTCCTGAGGGTTGAATTCTTCGAAAGACACATGCAACTTCAAAACATTGAGGTGATGAGGGCCCATCGAACGAATGTCAACCAATGAGCCACGGAGGCGAACACCTCAACGGTTAGGCCGATTCATATCCATTTTTTGAGGTATTCGGACAAAGTTCAAATTCTTAAGGTCACCACAAATGCTTTGAAGGACAATCCCTTTCTAGACAGTCAGATTTTTATTTCTGATGATGTCTCAAAGAACGTCCGTAAAGACCGAGCAAAGCTTTGAAAAGACTATCTCAAGGGGATCAAAGAAAGAAGTGATGTCGAATTTGCATTCATACCTTGGTCGGTACCGGCGCAAATTTTGTTCAAGGATCGAAATTGCTCAAAATTAAAATCTTTCAAGCTTCCGGATGAGTAAATATGTTCAACTTGTTTTTGAAATCAATCTACTGACAGAGGAACATGTCTACGCTTTGACGTTTATTAATATTTTGCTCAAATATCTTCGATTGTTATTGTTCTAGGTTATCTCCCTGTTAACATTCTGATATTGAATGGTGAGTTTGTTCGTTACGCTAGTTATTAATTCGAGTTCAGATTTATTAACACTGATATTGACATCTCATGTATAGTTATTGTAAGAACATTACCAGGGTACTACTGCAGTGTATGTCAAGCTCTAAGAGCTAGAATACTCTTTTGGCTTTCTTTTAGTTTTCTTCTTTAAGTATAAGATTGAGTATAAGCACACTAGTTCAATTCGAGTGATAATCGCCTTTATGTGGAGATCCCGACGGGAGTGCATTGCAACCACAGGATGGTAAGTGCACTTTCGTTTATATGTATGTGTGTTTTTGTCATTGTGTGTGTGTTGATTTTTGTTGTTGCTTGCACTGTGTTGAACACTTTACTGTTGGATGCAATAATCTCTACTTTTAAACTGATACCATGCACATTGAAAACATTATCTCTAACATCATTGTATTTAAAAAAGCGGCAGTTACTCCAGGCAATGAAACAACCTCCCGTATATAGTTAAAATGATGAGTAAACAAAACTCGAAGCCTGATACAATTAAATTATTATCCTTTAACGTGAGAGGGCTAAGTAATTTAAAAAAAAGAAGAGCAATATTTTCCTGGTGCAGAAAGCAAAAAGCCAATTTTATATTTTTACAAGAAACGCATTCAAGCAAGGAGCGTGAGGCTCAGTGGAAAAAAGAATGGGGTGCAGAGATATTATTTTCTCGTGGGAGTACAAACGCCAGAGGTGTCGCGGTGCTTATAAAGAACGGCTTTGACATTGATATAATGATGTCTCAGACAGATTCGAGTGGAAGACTTTTGTTGTTTAAAGCTTTGATCAAAGAGGAAAATTATACCATTGCAAATATCTACGGGCCCAACAAAGATGCAGAAGCTGTTCAATTTTATCATAAACTATCAAAACTATTAAGAACCAATGATTTCGGAAATGAAGAGAACATAATTATGGGAGGTGATTTTAATTGTCCCCTGAATATTAATCTGGATAAAAAAGGTGGAATTCAAATTCCCCAGAGGCACGTCATAAAATCTATTGAAGAAATTCAAGATGAGTTCAGTCTCCATGACATTTGGCGTATAAAAAATCCAAATCAACAAAGTTTCACTTGGGGTCGCTGTTATCCTTTTGTATTTTGTAGATTAGATTACTGGTTGATCTCGGATAAACTGCATGATTTAGTTACAAAAGTGGATATTTTGCCCTCAATCAAATCAGACCATTCTGCAGTATTCCTAGAACTCGAAGAAATTAAGGAAAATAACAGAGGTCCTGGCTACTGGAAATTGAATACGACGCTATTGGCGAATGAAGAATATAAAAAGATGATCATTGATAAATTGCCTATTTGGCTTGAGGAAGCAAAGGATCTCAGAGACCAAAGATCAATTTGGGATTGGATAAAATTTAATATTAGAACCAATTCTATTATTTTCTCAAAGCGTTTATCGCAAATTCGACAAAAACATGAAAGAGAATTAACTAACAAATATCAAGAATCATTAGCTGCCTTTCAAGATAATCCCTGTGACAATACGTGAATAACAATGGAAAGATATAAAAGCAAACTTGAATTGATGTATGACAAAAAAGTTGAAGGTTTAATTATATGGGCAAGGGCACGATGGCACGAACAAGGAGAAAAGAATAGTAAATATTTTTTAAATTTGGAGAAACGCAACCATATTAAGAAACATATTAGAAAATTATATATTAGT
The DNA here is from genome assembly GCF_042242905.1 of Orbicella faveolata. Taxonomy (NCBI): domain Eukaryota; kingdom Metazoa; phylum Cnidaria; class Anthozoa; order Scleractinia; family Merulinidae; genus Orbicella; species Orbicella faveolata. The sequence goes on along the minus strand of NW_028301552.1, from coordinate 5,237,736 downwards.
GGAGTTATCTCTACTGATCCACTCTCGATAATGAACGCACAAAAGCAATTTTACACTAAGCTGTACAGCAGTTCCAAAACAAAGTTAGACACTCCAGATGCAGCAATCTTCTTTGAAAATCCAAATCTATCAAAGCTATCAAGTGAAGCAAGTGCGAGACGTGAAGGAAAAATAACAATTGAAGAATGCCAAAACATTATCAAAACATTCCAACTAGGTAAGACTCCTGGAAATGATGGTCTGCCAATTGAATTTTATAATGTATTTTGGTCATCAATCGGTGAAATGGTGGTCGAAAGCTTTAACGAGGCTTACATGTATGAAGAGGGAGAAATGTCTAACTCACAAAGGTAAGGGGTCATTACACTTATCGAAACAAGAAGATCTGTTAGATCTTATAACCGCGCTTTTAAAATTTAACTGTTTTCTTAGTACTACAGTCGCAACGCAGTGCATATTCCAAAGCAATCTTTGATGATTCATTGATTACTGTAGACATCACAGCACTTGATCAACATAAACTCTATTATCGCACCATCAGTCGTAGCCGTTGTGACATCTCCGATGACGTAATAGTCTTAATCTGGAAGTTTCTTCGGGATATTATATATTATATATTCTTTAAAGTCACGATTAAATTTAATTGTTTTTTTCCCTTGAGTTAAGGGTTAGCAAAGAAGTCACACGAGTCACATAATTCAAGAATTGCGTTATCTACGGCTATCTTTAGTACGGTGGTTATTTCCCTATCAATGACGTAATCTTTGCACGTTCTGACACGTTCTTTGCTTGGCTTGCAAATATTTAATTTTCTTTCCGATCTATGAACTCGCTGCGATGAAACAGTCAAAGGATTTACTTCATTTGCCTAAAACCGCAAGAAATACTCGCAAAATTACAAATAAATTAATGACCGTCGCTTCTGCCGAAATAAACTTGCAAAGTAAACACGATCTTATTTGTCACGTAGCAAAAGTGAAAGCTGCAACGTCAGCGCATTCCATGGCTGACGTAATACCTTTTTTCAGCGTATTTATTATTCCCTTTAAATCCAACGCTTTGATAAAGCGAAAAGAAAATATATTTTACCCACAAAAAAGAAAACAATATCCGTAAAATTGTCCGTGTGTTTATGTTTTAACAGCTTCTGGCGGAAAAACATCACACGTTGCGTGACTCAAAGTTTGGCCGAGCGGAGGTCTGCGTCTGGTCACCGACAAAAAAAATAAAAAAAAAAAAAATAAACCACGGGTAAACCTAGAACCGCGCTCGGCCCATGGCCGCGCGGTTAAAAACAGGTAAAGACAGAACCCGTCTTGAAAATTGGAGACTGATTTCTCTCACCAATGTAGACACTAAAATAGCATCCAAAGTAATAGCAACACGAATCACTAAAATTTCACCAGAGATAATCCACAGCAATCAGACTGGATATGTTTCAGGTCAATACATAGGGGAAGCAGCTAGATCAATTCTAGATGTCATGGAATACACTAACACATTCGATATTCTGGTTATATTATTATTCATAGATTTTGAAAAGGCATTCGATAGCCTTGAATGAAATTTTACGTTTAAATGCTTAGAAATTTTCGGCTTTGGTAACAGTCTTGTAAGATGGCTGAAAACATTTTATAGAAATGTATCCAGTTGCATTATAAACAATGGATCTTTTTCTGCTAATTTTGAGTTAAGCAGAGGTGTTAGGCAAGGGGATCCTCTGTCGCCATATCTATTTGTGATCGCAATTGAGATTTTAGCTGCTGCAATCCGAACTAGTATCAATATTAAAGGAATTAAATTAGACTTAAAGGAATGGAAACTTGTCCAATATGCAGACGACCTCACTGCCTTTTTATCCGATTTAACATCCACACAAAATCTCTTTAAATTACTTGATCATTTTGGAAAACTATCAGGTTTAAAGGTTAATTATACTAAAACAGAGGCAATGTGGATTGGTTCATGTCATGACAGCCCCGAGAGACCCTTATCTTTAAAATGGTGCAAAAGTGTAGAAGCTCTTGGGGTACACTACAGTTATAACAAAGAAGTGTCTTTTCAGAAAAATTTTTACAACAAGATTGCCGAAATTAAAAAACAAATACATCAGTGGAGCTGGAGAGGTCTCTCTTTATTTGATAAAGTGTCAATCATTAAAAGTCTTCTTCTCCCTAAATTGGTATATATATTTTCTATCCTCTCACCTCCCTCGGAATTTATATCACTGATTCAAATGATAATATATAAATTCTTGTGGAAAGGGTCTGATAAAATAACCAGAAGAGCTACAATTAATTGTTCTGACTATGGTGGGTTAAATCTCACTGATTTAGAGACTTCAATTAAGTCTTTTAGATTAGCATGGATTTCGAAAATTTTCAATCCCGAACTGTCTCCATGGAAAAGCTATCTTAGACATTTGCTCAAACCTTATGGAAGTTTTTTCTTTTTTCACTGCAACTATAATATTAATGACTATCATATTAATTCGATTTTTTATTTGGAAATGCTGCAGTGGTGGTCTGAATTTCGCTCAAATTTTTCAACGGATTCTAAAGCTTTTGACTCTATAATTTGGAATAATTGTAATACAGTGAAAACCTGCTCTACGGACATCCGCTTAATACGGACACTCGCTTACAACGGACAGTTTTCTTTGTCCCGACAACTAAAAAGCTCATATATTTTCTCTTAAATTAGCCCGCTTAATACGGACACCCGGATAATGCGGACACTTAATCATCTCCCTTTGGTGTCCATATTAACGGGGTTCCACTGTATAAAGATAGACGGCAAACCGATCTGTTATCATAACTATATGAATGCTGGGGTAATTTTTATCAGCGACTTAATGTATTCTCGGAACAATGTTGAATCCTTTAACATAGCAAAGGACAAGGGTCTAATGGCTCAAATTACTTGATGTGGTCTGCTGTTCGTTGCTCTGTGCCAAAGCATTTAAGGAATCTCATCATCGATAGAAACGTTTTAAATACACTTGAGTTAAAATGTGGTAACAAAGATTTTGATCCTCTCTCGAGCAAGAGTAGAAACTTTTATGCTTTTCTCATTCAAGAAAAAGCCAAACATTCAAGAGGGTTCTCTAAACTAATGTCAGATTTTAAAGAAGAGACTCGAAAAGCGTTTGTACTGGCAAAATCAGTTGCTCTTGAAACATTTATACAATGTATTCAGTTCAAAATTTTAAACGACATTTTGTTTTTGAATACCCGATTAGCAAAAATCGGAAGGATTCAAAGTGATATTTGTACGTTTTGTCAAACCTCTCGAGAAACATAAGAACATTTCTTTTATCAATGCTCCTTCTCAACAGAATTTTGGACTAAATTTGAAAACTTTTGGTTGACAGTAACCAGGGAGCAAATAAAACTGGAATATAGTAACATTATATTAGGAATATTAGATCAGAGATCTAACCTGCTCAACTACTTTATCATTTTAGGTAAAATTTATTTATGGAATTGTTGCAAAAATAAACAAATCCCTCTCTTTTTGCCTTTCGAAGATGTGGTCAAGAGAAAATATGAAATTGAAAAGCTTATAGCCTCTCAAAGCATCTTAAGCTTAAAACATTTTCAGGCAAAATGGAACCTACTTTTGAATAACAATCCAATTTTTTTTCAGAAAGGAGTAAGTGCTGCTTGTAAATTATGTAAATTTATATGTACATTCATGATAATTCAAATAGCTGCATTGTAATTTCATATAAAGTATCTTGTTAACACAAAAAGTAATTGTGTAATTAGAGTACAATGTAGAGTAAGATTTGTATTATCAGTTGTGTAGGCAGAGCATCTGTAGTAGTTGTTGTGTGTAATCGTAGTGTTAGTAGTAATCGTAGTGTGAGTAACGGTCGTATTGTCAGTGAGGTCAGTTGTGTCGTAAGTGATATTAGTATTGTAAGTAATGTAAGTATTGTAGGTAACGTTAGTATTGTAAGAAGTCTTAGTAGTGCAAGTAATGTTAGTATTGTATGCAATAGTAAAAAAAAACAAAAACAAAATTGGAAAGTTTAAATGTACTAAACTCAAGCATGGTGTCACTAAATTTAATCAACACAAAATTTTGACTACATGAGTACTCTACACAAATGAAACACTACCGTAGGGCATGAAAAAACCAAGGTTCAATTGCCCGGGGGAGGGGGAGTAAATTTTTCTCTTGGGCAAGTGAAAATAGAAGTTTAGTGGTCCGGTGGGCAAGTGAAATTAGTCTCAGTGGTCTTGTCAGTGATAATTTCCAATCAAAAACAATTTCAAAACTTCAGACTGCAAGATGAGCATAACAATGAGTCGAAAACATGGATTAATTTAAAATCCAAGCATACGTTGCTTGTGTTCGTCCTCCGATTGCCATATTGGCTACCATATTGCATGTTTGGAAAAAAGAAGTCTGGCAAGAGAGTGTGTTCATGTGATGTCATCAAATTCTGAAATCCAAAACTAAGGAGCTACTAAAGGTTTTATCCTCGTCAGGCATAAGAGGTACTAAATTTATATCTGTTTACAACTTTCCAGCTCAATAGTGAACTTCGTTTGGAAACCAGTGCGTTTTAAAGTTCGGAGTTAGGGTTGTGCGTGAGATAAGGCTAAGATCACGTTTGTCAAAAAATATACACTTATCTCGTGACTTTTAGCCATTTTAGGAGTTAAAGTATTAGGAAAAGTGTGTGTGTAAATGTTTTTTGGTTTGATTCAGATAATCAGTCAACTAGATGGCCAAAGCAAGTTCCAGATGATTCCACTATTTTCTGGCCGCCATATTGGAGGGCTAAGGAGGTCCACCAACCTGACGGCTCCATACTAGGTTCTATAATTTTGCGCAGAATATTTCGACAAATTTGTCAACTTTGGGACAATGCACACACCCTAAATTTGGAGAACTGTCTTCTTTATTTATCTTCTAAAATATCACAATTTCTTGACTTTATCCACTGAATGGTTTTTGATTTTATTTTTTATTACGTAACAATGAACACACTCTATACTAATAAAGCACATGGTAGATTAAAGATGGCAACGAAAAACACAAACATTCTGTATTTCTTTCCATAGTTGTGCCTATTGGGCAAGTAATATTTTAGTGGGGGCCCACTGGATTTCACAATTTTTTTCCTGCCCTGCATTTTGAACACTCCAGGGAATCATGGCCATGATCATGACCTAGTTTGTGGTTAGTTATTTTGCATTAAGGAAGCAGTGGAACAGAACACTTGCCACCATAAAATTACACTAAGTAATAGTATTGACCATAGTTGGAGGGTAGCAATGTCACAAGTATCACAAAGTTGACACAACAAAACTCATGCTCAAAAGTATTACTTGCTTGCTGTACAAATCCTGAACCACATTATACCAAAGCCACAATTTACAATTTAGAACTGCATCAGTCTGATAGACCAATGCATTCCTTAAATGGAGCTAAATGGCTTCAGAGGCTTATATCGCTTTGAGTACAGGAAACTATTTCATATTTTAAGTCAACTCTATATGAAGTTATTTATGCCATAAAGAGTGACGAATCTCTAACAAATATGAATTACAACAATCAATCAATCAATAACTTTATTAATGTGTCAAATACATTCTAGCCGAGGATAAAAAAACCCTCTACTAATAGGGGGCACAAAAAATAAATAAAATAAATTATAAAATTTCAACGACATCAACAAGTCCCAGAATAACTCGGCACAGAAACGAAACCTTGCTTCATTCAACTTCAAAAGAAGTTGTGAATCTATACATCTTTTATTTTTACAACAACTATCTCATTTAAAATCGAAAGTCAACTAAGAATGAAATTTCAGTTTTGCAAGTACAGTACATAAGCTTACACGACAGTTCGTACGAATATGCATGTAGTCAAGAGTTTGTCGAAAGTACTATGCCTCTAAAGCTGCGTATAAATTATTGCAGTTTTGGAAGAAACTAAGGAACTCGAACATTTTTTAAAGCTGTAAAAAGAAGGCCTTGGATTCTGTAGAACAAGTGGAAAATGCTCCAGGCCTGACTGTAACTGTGCAGTACAACTGGAAGCCAACAGTGAACATCAACTAAGATCACACACGATAAAGAACGGGCAGGTTTAACTCTAAAATGCTCACTAAAAGCGCCCCTTAGCGTCTCATGGAATCTCCAGAACATTTAAATCCCTTTGCAAAGCGTTTACGACACTCTGTATGCTAGTTTTCTCACCTGCAGTGCCTGGTGGAGGCATCGGAGGAAAAGCCGGGAGCCGGGAGGAGGACCAGGAAACGGTGGCGGAAGAGGCAGCCCCGGCGCTAAATTACCAGGAGGCGGCATTCCGGGTGGCATAGCGCTTGAAGGAGGACGGATTCCCGTTGGAGGATGGCCGAGTGGCTGTTGTGGTGGCGGATGATACGACATTGCGTGAAAACCGATCAGAAAATTTGTAAAACTTTGTCAAAGAAAAGTTCGCGGCGAAAACAACATGGCCGCCCTCGTGTTTAAAAACCAAGTGTACGCTGGGAAACCTCGTTTCCAGTATCCTGAAACGGCCGTTGATGCTTTGAGTCACTTTGGCTTAACAGCTTTTCGATCTGCTTGTTTTCTTCATCACGAACCCCACAAATCCAAAGCATGAATTCACCATTCTATTATTATAGCAACAAACGAGTGGCATTTAAACCAAGGAAGAAAACAGAAATTAAAGCGAGGCGCATGCGTAAAAATGTGCGCATGCGTAGACAAGGGTCTTTGCACCACAAGGAACACAGTGAACACAATGAGCGCTATATAAATATCCCTTGACATACCTTACAGGGTTCGCAAGCATGTTATAGGCTTGTCCAGATGCAGAAGGTGAAGGTCAAGGGAAACATTGCGATGCAAATTTGAGCCAGTTTCACAGTCAACTTGACGACGTGTCTTGTAGGGTCGAGTCTCTGAATCGTGAAAATTGCTACTGCTGATGGATTCTTCAACTCTTACGTTGACTATGCAATTTGAAGAACATGTGGGTCGAGGGTCGAGTCTCTGAAGCGTAAAGTTACTCCTGCACATAAATTACGTTGACTATGCACATGCATAGGCTCTGAAGCGTAAAGTTACTCCTGCACATAAATTACGTTGACTATGCAAATTTGAAATGAGGCAGAAGACAGAAGGCGATGTGAAGGGAGAATGAAAAGTTGTCTAAAATATGTTGAAATACATCGGAGCAGGGAGCAACAAATATCCCGAAGATCAACAGCTATGATCAGCAATGAAGCCAAGGTGGGTTGGCGAACGTACAGTGGACACCGTTGGCACATACTTCCTTCGTTACGGCGAAGAGGGAAGCGGCTACGAAAAAGAGAAGACGTCCAGCTACCACGAAGAGAAGACGTCGAGGAGGGAAAACAAGCAAGAGTGGCGACACGGGAGGAGCAGTGGGCACAGCGAGAAGAGAAGGCATCGAGCAGCCACCAAGATCAGGGAATACCGGATAGAGAGCGGAGAGAGAGGACAAAGTAGAAAACAGAGAAAATCAACGGCTACGAAGAACAGACACAGAGAGTTATTAGCACACAGAGTAGGGCACAAAGCGGGGCTAAGACACAGAGAGTTGCTAGGACACAGAGCAGAGCTAAGATCGTTTCTAGACCACGTAGCAGAGAATCACATGTTCCATGGAAAAAACGGTAAAAGTTTTTTTAAAGCCACAAAATTGTGCGATATTTGGAGCTTGATTCATAGAGCACTGACTTGTCCAGATGCAGAAGGTGAAGACAAATCAAACAAGAACAGACTAGTTGTAAAAAAGAGTTTTAACACTCCAATAGGAGTTCACGGTTTAACACAAGCAAACTGCTACACGGTAAAGGTGGTATACGACCAACTTAAACAACGACCAATCACAGCATTTCCTATCCAAACATCCTATCCATCCATGGAAACAAAATAGAGAAACCTCTTGCGCAAGTTATACAAAGCCTTGGTCGTAAAAACATGCGAATTAAACAAAGTAGTTCGCGTCTTATCGGAAAATCAAGTCAAGGCCTTTTTCACGACAAGGTTTGTTCCATTTTTGTCTCCAGTAAGCTCGATAATCCTTTCCAGCCTTTAGGTGAGCCGGGGTTTCCTCCATCTTATAGATTTCGAACAATGTATTTTTTATTCATATTTCTTACTGACGACTATTTACGTTTTCTTTTCTTTCAAAAACATTATGGGCTAACGTAAAGGAGCGAAGGAAAATAGTATAGCTTTTCAACTACATCTGATGTAAGCTGTTTTCATTTTAAAAAATTGAAGCTTCAATCAGTATAGGCAATAATATCATCAAAAGATTTCAATGTCAAAAGCATGTTATAGGCTCTTTGAATATAAAAGAATACTTTTCAACATTGTTTCTCAATCTTTGACTTGCTTGATCAACTACGAATGCATATTTGGTTCGAGTGGCTGATTAACGAGTTAAAATTATAAAGGATTATACAGGTTGGGATTTCAAAATGTGGTCGTTGGTCGTATTAACTTAACTGCGTTTCGCCGGGACAAAAAAAAATTTAGCCGTCATAACAAGTGACGGTAAGGCAGGTTCCACTGTAGCCTGTGTACATCCGCCCCCTCCCGCAAAAAAATGTACAAGTCTTATTCGCCGCTTAACTTGTACCAGCGACCTGGAACTTGAACACATCGACCGCAATAACCCACATATACATGATCGTCCCTTAAAGTTTGTAGGAATTGACTTTGAAGTATGACAAATCCAAAGAATATTAACGGGATGAGAATCTTAGAAAACAAAGCAGCTACTGGCACTGCAGCCAATGCGGTGACCGCGTCAAGCAGATACAGCCTAATACACATAGCAATCCAGTTTATCGAGAAAATCAGGTTTTTCTTGAGGCTATAATTCTTGTAAGTAATTTGTTACGGATTTCACTATGAAAGTTAAGGTTAAAAAGCAACGACGTTTCGACCGTTCGACGGTCATTTTCAAGTCGAAAGTAAAATTTTTGTATACGCTCAAATATATACAATCGATTATAAGAATACTAATGAACCCGTGCTTTCTCGAGAGATGTTTACCTTGGTTTTGTTTTAACTTTACTGAAGTGAAATTTGTAATCGTCTAAACACAGTAGCAAACCTCGGTAAATGCCGGCAAAATCAAAAGTAAGTCAACCTGGGTTTGTCGACAGTTGATCGCCTCGTCACGCATGGTTTAGCTCAGTAACCGACGGTAACCGAGGAAAAGCAGACGTTGTCGTGATATATCTTGGCAGCAAGTGTTCACGCGTGCAGAGCGTAAAGAAGAGAAAAATAGACAAAGATTCCTCCTAATGTAAGTAGGTTTCAAGTCAACGGGCAAAAAAGCTAATTAAACTCGTGTTTAGGCAAAGAAATCCCGAACTCGTCGTCCACTTTTCTTTCTTCAGGCAACGATACAAAAGTTCATGAACAAATAGCATTTAAAATTTTTCATCAGCACGAAAAAAAAGTCACATTGTATATGTTCCGTAAAATTAAACAAGCTACAAGAAATTGCGGTTCAAAACCTTAAAGAACTTGACACGACCTTAAGAAAAGGAAAATCGGTACCTCGGGTGAATTTGGAAAAGCTGAAAGTTTCGTTTCGGAAGAGCTGTCTTTATCGCCTGAGAAAACTGACAACACCGTTCCGATCCTCTCTATCACAGTCAAAACAGCAGCACGGATCATTGCTCAAAGTAGCCGACTTGTTTGTAACTGCCTTGAGCGGGCAAGATCTTGCCAAAAGCCATGACAATGACGTGTTCGTTTTTGATTCGTCGTCCGCCATTTTGAAAATGGAAAGGCGGGAAGACGAACCGAAATCTACTGCGCATGAGCAGCGGTTTTTCCGCCGTGCCCTCCTGGTTAGAAATAAATTGCAACCCTTTGCTCGATTCTGCGCACGCAGCTCGTGCACGGCTAATTCCATTCTTGTCCCCCAGTAGACTCGATCCCCGGGGGTACTCCCTTATATGAGCTATATAGGGTATGGTTTTTCAGCCGTTTTGGTCATAAATAGGGTATGGTTTTTGCACTCTAGCCTTTATATGGGTATGTTTTTAAGAAGAAGTCACTTTTTCATCATTATCGAAAAGAAAATTAACAAAAGCCCTTCACGAATTATGTTTATGGTATTTTAACATTGGTCTGAATTAGGGAACATATTACAACGCAGGTTTGAAACAGAGTTTTGATTTAATGGTCAGGTCATAAATAGGGTATCGAATATTTGGTCAGGTCATAAATAGGGTAGGGAATATCGCAGATTTTGGTCGTAAATAAAGCAAGGGTTTTGGGAAGCGGGCCACACATTCCCACCCAACTTTTCCTGGAGTACCCTCCCGGACTCGATCGTCGTTTCCAGCCTTGTGGGCCGGGTTTTCTGGCCCCACACCTCAATCGGGACAAGTGATTCAGATTTTCAGATTTTATTAATTGACACTATTTACAGACATATTTCACTATCGCACACTATTACAAAAAAATCATTAATTAAAAATAAGGAAAATATAATAATAATAAAACCAAAACAAAATGTGCTCAGTGACCAAAGAAGCATATGCTATCGTGTTGGTCACTGATACGGACCAGTGATCCAGCCTTTCGTTGGGAGGGGATCACCCGGACTCCCAAAAACGACTACAAATCGACGCTTCGACCCCAACGGCCGCGCTCATTTTGGTCAGATGTCCAAAGGGAGACAAAGGAGCGTGGCTTCTGGGGAATTTACATTCTTACAGATTTAACTAACGGTGCTGATTTTACATCGTGCGTTTGTTCATTTTCAAAACAATTTCAGTTCTAAGGTGCCTGAAAGGCAAAAAAAAAAAAAAAAAAAGGCGTATTACACGGCTCCCAAGCGTGTTCCGTCTAGGGAAATACGAGACACATGAAAGAGACGTATTTATCAGAACTATGAATCTGCTCAATTAAAATTCGGAATCAAGCGACAGTCTCTCACAAGAGCATTCAGTTGTCAATAAACGATCGTGTGTCCTGTATTTAACTCGACGCACTTTAATTCATGTTAGACGCGTTAAACTTCATAGACGCTTTATTTGTAGTCCAAGGTACCTATGGCCAATGAAGTCAACTATGCTTTTCGTTCATGAAGTATGAAAACATTCAGCTACCTCAAAGCTAAAAACAGTTTAAAACTAATCTTTTCTTGGCTTAATAATTAACAAATATGTCCCTTGGCGCCGTCACCGCCTTTTAACCACTACACAATTACAAGGAGCTAACCAAGGTAGCTTTTTCCCTTTTTATTCAGCACATTTATTTCAACACATGCAACACTTACATGAGTTACAAATACTTAACTTTACGTACACTTAATCCATAATTCTTTTCTTTGCCATCAAGAAATTCTTTTGTTTCTGAAAATTTTTCTTCCAAAATGCAGTTCGATATCTTTTATTGTCAAATCTCCTCTCTCATACGTTATTGTCGAAAATCTCTTAACCTTATCTATAACGTATCAGTGCTTTTCCACGACAATTTACACCGCATTCGATTAAATTCTGTGGAAGTCATATTAACGAAATGAATTATCATTTGGAGCCGGATCAGGAGGACGAGATATTTGTTACCTTCTTTATCTTATCCAGATTTTCTATAATATTCTTAACGTGAAGCAGTTTTTGATCATACGAGTTTAAACTTAAGTGAAGTGTTGTTTGAATAAAAACTCTGAGTAACATCGTGTCTTTACACTAGCACTCATCTTCGACAGATGCCTGTTCTGAACTGTTGACATCAAATGAATGCTAGTCGCTTCTGAGGCAAAGCCGTCAGGGAGTTCCGAGAACAAATGAAATAACGGCCTTTTCTGCTGCTACCAAAACCTGACAACTTTATCTCAAAGTTCGCCAATCTTTGCAAAAGAGCTTTTCAAATCTTCGGTTAAGCAGCATGGAGTTCATTCACAGCTGTTCTTCCAGTGGTCTATTTCTTTTTCTTGGATAGAGTGACTGCTTCACGGCATGCATATGACTTGCAAAACTAAGGTAGCTGTGCAAGGCAGAATTCTGAGAGCATATCATGAAGTTCTTTTGTGGCTGCTATCTGCGTCCGTACAGTAGATAGATACTCAATGTATGTCTGTGTGCCTGAGCTGTTTTCCGTTCTGCTGCTGATCACAGGTTTCGGTGTGTACTTTGCACTGTCCTGTGTTTGATTGACTGTTTCCCTCATCAGCCCCTAGAAAAAGAAAGAGTATATTTTGTATTTTAGGCCCTGTCCACGCTACGACGGAGGAACTTGAAAACAACGTTATCACTCTGAAAATGCGTCAAATGTTTTCCGTCCATACTACGCTGGAGAAATTTAAAAACGCGACAATCACGGGTCATTTGGGATTTGTGTTTGAGGATGACTGGGTCAGGGAAATCACGTGATTATTGTGACGCCATCGTTTTCGAAATGCTCAGTTTTCGAGGTTGGATTGTTTCACCATGAAATGAAATAACCAATCCAATCATGGTAAAAAAAACTTCCACAACTTATTGAAACTTTATTCCATTTACTGGGTTTGACATGTTGTTGTAGAACTTTTCTTTGTGTCCTTCAACGTTATTGGTTCATTGATGAAAGAGTTCGCCATTCTGTTCTCAGTTACTTTCTCAATTAACATTCGGATTGGTTTTAAACTTTGTTTTTAAGTGGCCTGGTTTTAGAGGTTGCACTGTAGGACCATTTGTTGTCTTCGTAACAAAGTCTTGCAAGTAGAAAATAAGTAGACAAGAATTTACATTCTTTCTTGCTTTTGAAAGTTTTAGTGGAGTATGAACTTACTCAAATTTAATTTTATTATTAGTTGAACCATGGAAACCTAGACAGGACAGAGACTCTTGTACAGCTCTCATTCTTCAACAATAATGACTTATAGTTAGTAATAGTTATTATTGATGACTCCTGTTTTTGTTTGGCCAGGGTGATGAAGAGTTAAGACACAAAACATTCAATTTGTTTATACCAAATAAAGCTGCAGCTGGTCACAAGCATTATAAAAGTCTTCTAAGCTTTTCTCAAGTCTGTTGTTTGCTCCCTCAACTGATTTCCTACACAAAGAAGAAACAGATTATTGACAACAATATTGATTTGACAAATACAGTAGAAACACATGAGTTGCTTTGCATCCATCACAGGGCTTGTGTTTTCCATCAGTTATTAAATGAAGTAAAGTGATCTCCATGTCGTGTTTAAGGAGCTTCACAGGGTAAGGTCTAAAGCTCCACAATCAAAATATGTTTCTCTTCAGGGGGTGGGTACAACTAGACATAGGCTGAAATTAATGTAATTCACACTGTGGGAAGGGATAATCTGCCCACAGACTTAACACATGAACTGTTGTTAAGAAAATGCTATCAATTTTTGTGACTTTACTGAAAATGTTGTTAATTTGAAAACACTGAAATGTTATCGGTCATGGAATTTGAACTGAAAATTACTAAGCACTAAATTTAAACTTCTTGTGGTAAGGATAAACATCATTTTATATTTTTATTATTTTAGTTTCCTTTTATTAGTTTTAATCATAATAACATTTTAAAGTCAGTTTTAGTGGTTTCCTGATGGAAACAAAGACATGAACAAATCCAAGAAGCATCCAAGAATGGTGAAAACATGACTAATTTCCACACCAGATAAAAAGTCACCATACATCAAAAGGAGGTAGAGTCACACCTCTCCCTCCAAGTCTCAAAAGGACCAAATAAAACCTGACCTGCAAAGGGTTAAACTGAAAACAAACTTAAGACATCTACAAAATACAGACAAACATGGCAGAATGATCATTCACACCTGTCCAGTAACAAGTGGCTGTGGTGCTTAGTTCAAATTTAGCACCAAGTGATGGATGCTCATACAAGAAGAGGTCTTATATAATTTTTCCTATGTTGCAGCTAGACATTTTACACCTTATAACATTTCTACATGACAAGATGACCAAAGTACTTAGTAGTTTGCAAACTGAAACAAGATACTGTAGTAAAGTTATTCAGAAATCTTGTGGCCTTGTGCTCAACTTAGATTGAAAGAAGAGAAAATTTTTGCAACTGTAGGAACTTTGTAAATACATGGATCTGGAAATTGAATAGAAGTAAAGAAAATGGTTTCTTGTACTGTAATGATGCACCTGTGGTCAAGAGGAATTCAAGGTTAATTTGCAATAATTATTGTTAATTATTGTAAAAAATGCTGGATGGGCTAAGCAACCCTGGTTAATGCTGTTGACTCAGAAAAAGGAAAAACAGAAAAGAAGAGGGAAGAATGCTTACTTGAGGGGGAAGTTATAATTTTCAAGTTTTGGCTGATAGAAGGGGAGTTTAATCAGAGAGTTATGATGCCACAATCAATCAATCAACTTACGTTCCAAGGTCGACTTCTGCATTTTGGTTAATAGCCATATTTGCCGATCTCATAACAATCTGTGGTATAAAAAAGATAATGGATTATTAATCTGTTATCATAACAATTTTCAGTTTATTGTTATGTTTTTAGTTATCTTCATGAAACATATCAAGATCAATAAAGGAGCCTTACCTTCTTTATATTTCAGTAACGGTGAAATTTTATATAAGAGTAATGACATTTGGGATCAGGGTCCAGTGTGTGATAAGATCTTAGGCATTACCATGGAATGTTAAAAATTTTGGGGAATCTTGGTTGTGCAAATTAGATGTACATGAAAAAGATGGTGAATGGTAAATGCGAGACTTTGCGAGAAGGCAAGAATAGCGTTTGTCTCTGTGAGCCCAAGTCATTTTGACTTCTTCAATTGAAGACCGAGACTTCAAAGTGTTTTTAAATGCGAGCTCGAGTTCATTTTATACCCGTCAATACAGACCCAAAAATTCTTTTCTGATTTTTACGATTACAGTAATACAGTCATGTACTTCATGCTTGAATAATAACTGCTTTTTCCAAAATCATCAGAACAAACATTTATTATTTAAGGTCAAGTAAGCTTGTATCAAGTAAAAAGTTTAACTTAACTTATATAAAGCTGTACGATGAGCGACTTTTGAGAGGAGAAGGGCGGAAAATGGCACACCCAAAAACTATAGTAACGCTCTGTAACGTTTAAGATCCTTTTCAGTGTTTCCCTAGAGTACTGGAGTTCTTACCGCAAGAGTTTCCTTAACAATTTTGATCCTTTGGCCTAGTTCCGCATCAAACGCTGAACCAGAGGTCGCCATCTTGGATTCCATTTGTGAGCCTGCACTGTCAGGTACCAAGCGGTCGTTATCAACAAGATTTGAACAAAATGGCGGCAAGTCACGATGGATTGCTCCGAGTTTCTTCGTCCCCAGGACAGTTACAGATGTCCTGTACAAGCGATTTCATTGCATTGCCTTTAACAAAAACTATTGTAGGTTTTTGGTGGGCTGGAGATTTAACTAGAAAGGTATGCTGCATTCCAAAGAAAATAATGGAATAAGCGTTCTTGCTAAGCTGAAGGAGTCTTGCAGTGTACAAAGCTGAAGTAGCTGATCTTTACTTTCCTCTGTGTGGATTTAGCTCAGAATATTGAAAGCATTATCAGTAATGACATACATTGGAATGTGTTTGTAGAATGAAACTATAAGCTTATGTTGGAAAGCATGTTGTATCTTTGCAGATTAGATCGATAAAACTATTTTAAACTGTTTTTATCACAATATTCTGAGCAACACAATTTTTTTTCTTGTTGTCAAATCGTTACAATTTGGTGAACTCTTAAATACCGTTGCCATCCTACATGCATCTCTGTAAATAAAATGGCCTTATGATGTGTTACAAATGGTTGCTATGGTAACAACATCTCTCAACAAAGTTATTTATTGACCTATTGTGCAGTCATACTGGCCTAATAGTTAGCGTGCAGAACTTTGGATTAGGGATGTGGGGGCTGGAGCCAGAGTTGTATTCTTGGGCGAGACACTACCCTCACAGACTAACCATACTGTTATTTCATTTTTCATATTTTGCTTTTCAGCCCTTACAACTATCTGGTCACAGTAAAATCATAAGTGCTACTTGTTTTGGACAGAAGGACAGACCCCTTCTTCTCTGCACAGCTTCAGAAGACTTTATTTACATATGGAACATAGACAAGATTCTAGCTGTTGACAACATCAGTAAGATTTATTAACTAATATCCCAGTTCCTAGAATTGTATTGACCTAGTTTATAGATTTACATATTAAGGATTAATTAGTAATAATGCAATATCAATATCTGACTTGTGTTTCAACTGTAGCTAGTGACCACAGCAGTGGAATACCTGTTGGTAAAGACTTGGGACAAGTACAGCACCTTAGCTTCAGTCTGACAGACAGGCTGATCACTGCATGCATTGAGAAAGAAATATGGGTCCTGAACATCCAGGTGAGCTGTTACAGAAAAAACTGAGATGTGGTAGATTGTACATGATCCGGATCATGTGTACAAAAGGCATCCATGGTCAAGTGACTATCGATACCATCGATTGACCCTCAATCAACCCTCAATCAACCCTCGATCAACCCTAGATTGACCCTTGAGCGACACTCCATGTACATCTCAATCAACACTCGATTGACATCTTTATCGATACTCAGTCGACACTAAATTGGCACCCAATCGACATTTTGATTGACACTCGATCAAAACCCGATTGACACTCGTTCGTCAGTTGGTCAATAGTTGACAGAGTGTCAACCTACTGATATATATGTCAATCGACACTTGATGGTGTGTCTCTATGAAAATTAGTCAGCTGTCACCCAACTGTTGACCAAGATGTCAATCGACTGTTGACCAAGTATGGATGGAGATGTTGATTGCTTTTCCAGAAGCAAACCGTACTGTATATACGCGTTGATCTAGGGTCTATTAAGGGTATTGATCAACACTCGACCACGGATGCCTTTGGTGCACTTGATCCCATGATTTTTGGTCCTATAGCCTGCCAGCAGGAGAGATAGAGGCACCTCTAGGTATTTCCCTTGCCTTTCCTCCTCTGCCTAACTAATCAGCTTTGAAACTAGATTCCTAGAGTAAAGATGTTTTTACATTTTTGTATAAATGTTTTTATAGACAAGTAAATTGGACACCCTGCTGGAAGGACACACTAGCCTTGTGACATGTGCAAAATTTTGTCCAAACAACGAGTCAATAATTGTGTCCATAAGCGAAGACAGAACTTTCAAGGTACATAAAATTACATGTTGATGTAATCATTAAAAATTTTAGTACTAGTCAATCATAATAACATCATGTAATATGTTACAAAGATAGCCTACAGTGATTAGAAATGTTTTTAATATTTGCATATGTGTTATGCTAAAACTGTCAGTCTGACAGTAGTATTAAGTTTGTAAAAGTTTACAGTATATGTTGGCATATGTTGCATATTACCACACTCATCAATTTGCTGGATGGAGAAACAATGCTAGATGGACGATTAAGCCACCATGTATTTTGTAGAGTGTATTTAGTAAACACATAGCTACAGTTTTATATATTTTAGCTTAATCATGTGGTCATTTTGATTCATGGTTTCTTATTAATTTGTTACTGTTGATCATTATACGTTGAAGGTGTGGGATATTGAACAGTCTTGCCTGGTGTATCAGTCAGCAATTTTGTCAGGTAGGATGATTCTGCCAGAACTGTCAAACTGAAAATTAAATTACTGTTATTTCCATTTTCCTCTTAGCAGTTGAAAAACCTGGATTTTTGCTGGATGTATTCAAGCATGAAACACAAATTTAAAATAGAGAGGAAACATAATTTTCTCTTTTTTGTGTGTCCAACCGCCAGAACAACATACATGTAATTTGAACCTAAAACAAATTTCAGGCTTTAAGTGTGAAGGCAGGCAGTTGGTCAGTTACTGAACAATTATTGGATGAAGTTTTTGTGATATCCAGAATAATCAAGGTCAAGGTAGGGGTTATCAGCCGAACCCAAAGACTGAGGCTGATAACCCTTACCGAGACCTTGATTATTCTGGATATCACAAAAAACAAATGTAATAATTGCTTTATCATACATTGAATGGAAAAAAAAATGGAAGACATGTTTTTGCTTCACTGATGGTAAGCAAAAAAAGCCCGTGAACTTGACAGATTACCCTTAGAAATCATGCACTGCGGTCGTACATGACATGATTACCCGTGACCTTGAGTGTCCTTGACATGATTATTGTGTAATCTGCAGCTAAATGATGTCACAGGCACTGATTTTGAAAATTCACTGTACACTTTCAGCCAATCAGAAAAGAGATATATGTATGATATGAGATGTATAGTAATGAAAATGAACATTGCCTGAAGATAAAGAAAAGTTAACACCCAAAACAACCTCCATAGAATGGGGAACAAAAACAACCCAAGGGTGTGGTCCAAGAAAAATTACAAGGAGCCCAAAGGTCCCTCACCATGAAATCCTGGGTGCTCAGCACTTAAGCTTATATGAAAAAAGTAAGTTTCTCTAGTCGCCCAAAGGTAAAATTTAGTCGCCTGTGGCACCAGGATGCTTCTAGAGCACATCCCTACAACCATTCACTCTCAGGCACACTGGGATCTATAGTAAGGATGTATGTATTACCAGTAAGTAGAAACTGGATGCATAGTGAGACAGAGGGTTTTTTGAGTGTGTGGTTCCAGAAAATAGCCACACCCACACCAAGTAGGGTTACTAGAAATTCCAAGGGGGAGGGGGTCTCAAAAGCTAAACTTTTTAAAGGAAAGTAGGAACCAAAACTGGAGTTTTCAGAGTTATGGAGGGGGGGGGGGGGGTCAAACCAAAAACCCCTCTGTGGGAAGGGTATGATACTTTCTGAACAACACAATTTCCTCTTCTTTTGTCATCTGCATTAGCTTTGGTTGTCACATCCGTGGACATGATGTAGAATACAATATTATCATGTTCTCTACAAATAAGGGCAGTTTAATAACCAGAGGTTAGCTGACACAAGAGATGCTCTATTTCTTTTGGAGTGGACTTATTATTGGAAGTTTACAAAGCCCTTGAAATCTTTCAGCCCACCCATTCCTTTCACTGGATATTGACACTGTTCAAGATCAGATGGCTATCGGTTCTGCTGATGGAAAGGTAGTTATAAATTTATTTAATAATGGAACAACACAACTTATGAAAGAAAAAGTAAATCTTGTCCAATTATGGCTCCCATGATTGTAACATGTTGAATTATATTCAAGGGCTCATGAACCCAATTATTGGCTTATTGTAAAACCGAAAGCTTAGGATATTCCTGTAATTTATGATTCTTGTAAAAATGGCCTGCAAATGCAGCTGCCTGGCATTTCTTTTCGCTGCATTTGAAGCCTAGTTAAAAATGTAAAGTAGTAACTAATTTTTATGTTCCTGGCTTTCAAACTCTATATACTAACAAATTGACGTCAGTTTTTCATGCTTCTGCCTGTTATTGATCATGAATTTTGTCATAACATTGTCAAAGTAGCTATGGATCCACAAGGTGATACCCAAGTGGATCCACAGACCACTTTGAAAATGTTATGACGAAATTCATTGTCAATAACAGGACAGATGCATGAAAAACTGACATCAATTTTTTTTTTACAATAACAGAATGTCAAAGTGTCCACTTTCACTCAATGACACATTGCATAAATGATAAATTCATGTGTCTGTTCGCTTATTGACAATGAAAATTAGCCGATGAACATGCAAGAATTTCTGCAGTTATCGTAAAATACTAAATTGCTGATACTTGCAATATTTTTAAGGTTCACATGTATGACCTGACATCTGATGGTGGTTATCAATGCCTATTTGAACTGGATATGGGTCAGCTGCTACAGAAATACTGGAATCAGAAGGAAACATCCAAGGCCACATCAAGTGATGGACCATCGTTCATCAGCAGTCAGCCATCATGGCAAAAGCAGGTTGTCCCTGATGATGAAAAGGAATCCACTTTGGAGCCAGGTACAACGGTGCTTGGTGTCTGTTTTATCAGGAATCAACAACAGCCCTGTGCTGAAGGCAACTCTAGTGTGGCTCTACACAAGGTCCTATTTGGGTCACAAAGTGGATCAACTATAAAGTAGGTAACACAGGAATTTTGTAACGACTTAGGGGTAGTTGTTTTCTTTGGACTCACAGTGAAATAAGAGTGTTGTTTCTGATAGTTATTAGATATTAGACTCTAGATCAGGATCCCTGTGTTGAGAGCTTACCAGGGTTGTGTCATGTTCATGGGAAAGACACTGTCACAATGTCTCTTAGTCTGCTGGCGGTCTTTTTCTCTCTTGAAAACAGGTATTCATAAGGCACGACGTTTCCGACTAGAGGGGATTGGGGCAAGACATGGGCCTGGCACTCGCAAGAAGTAAAACAGACCTTTTTATCTTGTCTCGGCCCAAACTCTTTTCCTCCATATCACCCTTTTGCATTCTTGTTCACAGACTAACACTTCTCTGACCCTAAGAGTAAAGACCAGCTACCAGCAGTCTATCTTGTCTGAAATATCTTGTAATTCCCACCATGATTTTGAGAGAAAACAGACTGCCAGCCTTTAGTGCATATATGGGTTATTGACCTTAAGTGTCCAGTTGGTGTGACTGGGTGTTTGCCAAGTACTATTTTTTGGCATGTTTTTTTTTTTGTTTAACTGAGATGCAGTCGAGGTCCATAAACATTCAAAAGGAGTAAAGCCAATATCAGTCTTCTTGACCAAACAAGTGTGGCTATTGAAGGATTTATATTTTTACATGGCATAAGGAACAAAATTCAAGATAGCCCATCTTGGCTTCTGGGGTAGCCAATCATGGGATTTGGTTCATCTTGCCTTCTCACAGAACTAGCCATATATAAAAATGAGTAGAACCATCTTCTGCTGGAACCTACAAATAAGAAAGTTCTCAAGCCTATCAAATGAAAAAGGCAACTCTTGTATTGACCCTGCACATGGTGAAACCTGGACGTCTTTACCAGCTGTCCAACACGCGCTGCCCATTGGATTGTTATGCCTAATTATTATATGGCTGTGTCTCACAAGGACTGGGAACTACCGAATTCACGAATTTGATTGGCTGAAATTGATATTGACCACAGTCTAGATTTTCCCATCTAGACCGGCATCTAGACCGGTTTCATTTTGCGTTGAAAAAGTAGCAAACTCAAATACAAAAATGTTCACCGTTTTCTTTTATTTTCTTCTCAATCATTTATGGAAGTGCCAAAAAGCCTGATGACAGAAAAAAGAGTGAAGGGTACGAGCAAATTTTGGCAGGTTTAAGTTAAGCTCATCTCTGTTTGCAGGCAAAATGTCAGCAAATCAGTTACATTAAACAAATTAAAGTTTTCTTCTTTGCCATATAATAAACATCTTATTAACCGAGCTTAGTCGGTCAAGATTCTCCCATACAGACCTCCAGCTCGGTTAATAAGAGCTAAGTAAAAGACTCTTACTGAGAGTAATTATATTGTTTTTTCACATACTCCTAGGGATGTATTTCATGTTCCATCTATTGTTGCCATAGCAACCACAGCTGCTGTTCTTCTACTTAACTGTAATAGTCGAGAGCCACTTTATATTCTAGACTTCCAAGGTGAGTTAAAATGAGTTTCTCTTTACAAAATTCTGTCCTTCTTGAAATGGTTCAATTTAATACGATGTTGACAATTATTGAATAATTCTACATCCTTGCAAAGTTTCTGGCCACTCAACTTGCAGATATCAGATTTCATGGTGATATTGTTTAACAGCAACTTTTCAGTTTGAAAAGAAAAAAAAAAGAGTTATTATAATTACTTTTTGATTTTTTCAGAGCCTGTTTTATCCAGCAATGAACTTGATGTGATACAGTACAAAATATCTACACCAGGTTCATTTACCTTTGCTGAAAGGCCAAACGGTAGTGTAAGTATCAAGCAGAGAAAACAATTGTTTTGTGTTTTAAACACCTTCCATTATTGCCAACGTAAGATAGAATTGAAATGCTCATTGCACTCTCCACAGGTGACTCATCTCCAGATTTCATTGCTGTATAATTACATCAGTAAAGTTTCAAGGAAGAAATCCAAACTGCTTTTGAATTTTGTCTTGTTTCAGGTTACCTGTCTTATTGGCAGCTTGTTTCAAAACACTGTCAATGTTGTCAACATTAGAATTCCGTCAACTAACAAAGAAGTAGAGAATGCTACAGAGGTATGAGATATACCTGCTACATGCTGAATATTCTGTCGTTTAAGTTTTCCCCTTTTCACATTGCTCTGTTGGTTCCCTAAACTTCTATTAGAACCAAATGAAACACTAACGAGAGCATGAATTGTACAATTTTACCAGTGTGTGTTTACATCTCCTCTCTATTTTCTAAGACGGCAGTTCAACACACGAAAAGAACCGTAAATGCAGAGTATGAGGAGGTTGGGCACTGCGCCCGTCCCCATCCCCCTCGTGCTAGCTTTGCTAGTGATCATTTTTCGCTCACTTCATGATCAGAAATCGTAAAGGGGCTCTGACTAGTCTAACGTCTCCTCCTTTATTTTAATTCTGGGTTCCTGTACCTTTTTAGGTCTTGTCTCAAAGGTTATTCCAGTCAGTAGGTTTGAGTTCCCTTGGCAACGAAGTTGGGGAAACGTCAGCGACGAGGGGAGCAGAGATGGCAACAAACACTATTACCGTGCTTTCAAAGTATGGTTACCATGGTTACGACAGTGATCAACATTTCAGATCATTTCATTTCTCCTTACAATGTTAATCCATTTTCGAGCGAAGGTTACTTCTTTTGTTTTGGTTTGTTTTCAGCTCTCCTCTCTGTAGTAATTCACCCTTAAAAGCAGAGCTTGTACCAAAAACAGCAGCAAAACAACAACAACAACAACAGAAGAAGGCGTCCCAGAAAGGTCAGTTTTGTCCGACAGTTTTTCTCTGTGTATTCACCAGTTCACAACGTGAGAGCATCAGCGTTAGCGCATCAGCGGGCAAGTACATACATACATAGAAACAATTGTTAGATGATAAAGGTAAATTAGAGAACTTAAGGAAACCACGACGGTAACGGCAACGAGAACGGCACCAAACAAAAAGGTTTAATGAGTAAAACAATGGCTGTGCACGTGAGTTATAAATCTTTGTACATTTCTTACCATCCTCAGCAAAACAACAACGTGAAATGACAAAGTCCTGCGAATTTTGGAGAACACGAACGACGGCGGCTAATTTTTCGTATATTTATTTGGAATTGAAGACCATTGAACGCTGGCGTTACATATTAAGCTTGAGCGAGTTCTGAGACCAATAGGCGCTCTGAACAGATCTAGACAATTTCGAAATTCGAAGATAAAATATCAATTCATTTTTTACGAGGCGTTGTCCTCGCGGTCACGGTGGTCATTGTTTAAGTTCTCTATTAACCGCCAAGGCGCGCTTGTGAAGAGAACTTCTGAGCGAAAAAAGTGAGTAGCGCTTTCCATAAGTTTTTAACACTGTAGGCGTATGTATCCGATTACAGGTATCCAATTGCAAAAAGTTGTGATGTGATACCTATGATTGGACACCCACGTGATCTCACACAGATTACCTAACAAATAAGCGCGCCGAGAACCAATCACGTTCGAGAATTTTGTTATAAATACGATTAACAATGGTAATAGGACTGAGTGGAGTCCAATTCGGTCTGTAATCATACAAGTGATTAACGAAATCGGACGACTGCGAAGCGGGAGTCCGATTTGTTGATCACGAGTATGATTACAGACTGAATTGGACGACGCGAAGCCCTGTTACCAATTAATCAAAACTATGACAAAATTCGAGAAACGAACAAACCATCGATTCATCGCTGAACGATTAAACGTCGTTATGAATGCTGAAAAACACAGCAGTTTACTCAACAAAGTGCACCGCAACAGCGCGCGCAAAATGACGCTTACTGTCCAATTACAACCATGACGCGTACACTGTCCAATTAATGCTCAAATCGGGCTGCTGATAGCCAATCACGTTCGAGAATTTTGTTATAGTTTTGATTAATCAGAAAACACTTGTCTGAGTCTTATTAATGCTAAATGATCTTTGTTTTTCAATTCAATATTTTTAGGGATTAAAACAGGCGTTCGTGATCAGCCTCTCACATTCCACTCAAAAGTCAAATCATCTGGTTACACCGCGGCGGCTCCAAGGCACGTTTCGTTTCGTTTTGCTTTGCATTTTTATTCTGTAATATAGTGTTGTCCGAGGATAAAAGTTAGATCTTCAAGGGGCACAATACCCCTTTCAAGACTTTTTCTAGGAGCAATGTTATAGCCGGATTATTAACAACCAGCTGTCATTTTGTGGTGCTTGACTTCCCGCTCTTTCATAAGCGCGGGAAAGTCATGTCGGGCAGGTTACAGGGGTTTTTGAGTTTGAATCCGATTGGCTGAAAGACAACGTCTACTCACTGATTGGTCAGAGCAAGTTCGGGTGTTAGATTTCAGAAAAACTCATTCAGAGAGCAAATGCAAATAAAACTAATCTAAAACTTGCGCTCTTGTACAAAATTTGGTTTGCTTGCCTGTTTTTATATTAAACTTAATGTGTTCCATACTGCGGGGTTTGTTTTTATTTTTCGGCCTCAGTGACATTAATTTTGTCTTTTTAATTTGTCTTGTCTACTTTTACAGATCTAAAATGTTTTCCCCAAACACCAGCCATTCAAAGTCAAAAACCACTACAGTTTCCTTGAAAAGGGCAACCTTCTCTTCCTCAAGCTCCGGGTAAGTTCGTTCTTAACTAAAGATCGCTTATTACTAACAGGCAAATTATTACAAGCGGCTTGTTGTAAAGGTTGTTACGGATATACATACTATATCTGGCCGCCATATCCACTCATCAAAGTGATAAACTAATATGGGGAACTAATACTAATGAGTTCAGTGTTTTTCAGATATTGTTTGAGGTTGTTTCTTAATAGCTTGGCTGCATTAAAATGTACTGACTGCCATCTTTGATGCTTTCAATGCAACCTTGGTCTTAACCTTTTGGTAAAAATGATCCATTGGAAAGCAATAGTTAAGACTTAATATACACATTACAGACTTAAATGTTTGTGAATTTTACACTTTCTTTTCAAAGGGCAACGTTGAAGGAATACCCGGTAGATAGCGAGGCGCCAACTAATCTGCAGTATAAAATTCCGCTCACTGAAAAACCCACTCCTATCAACAGCGTCGTGTTTGCAGGTACGACTGTAAAAATGTGTGTTTTTTGTTCAGAATTTGCCATTGATAGTTGTGTTTAACTGCACTCCTTTCTGGCGTAACGCTACGCTGTATTGACTCCCGCCACTTTTCCTAATCTGCACCGTCCACAGAGAAAACCAGTTTAAGTGTCTTGGTTTCTTCTTTACTCAAGTATAAAAACTTTACGAGACGTTGTTTAGAAACGGTCAGCCCACGTGATATCTTCACCCAATTGCTTCTTGACCCCGCTTGGCAACACTAGCGCGGAAAAAATTAATATATAAGCGATGAATAGCGTGAGAAAATGTGACCAACTTTATTTGTGCTCAAGTTAATTTGTTTCTGCTGTGTGTTTCTTATCATGGCTTTTTGTTGATCCACAGGAGATGGAAAGCATATCGCTTGTGCTCTAGCTAATAAGAGTGCCCACATGTTAAGACCTCCGCCTTCAACCAAAGAGACAGTGTTTACTGGTTAGAATGCCCTTTGTTGTAACTCCCTGTTATATTTATCTTTTAAAAAGGGAATCAATCCATGTCGTGATCTTTTGGTCTGAATACAAACTAAAGACGATTCTCTTTTTTTCTCTCTCTCTCTCTTAGGTCATGACGGATCAGTGACGAGCGTTAACTTCAGCCACGACAGCCGCTGGCTGTTGACGTCATCATGTGACAGGACAGTCAGATTGTGGAGCCCCGCCCACTCAGACTCTTTGATGGTATTCTCGTCTGTCAATCATAACTTTGCCTCTGAACTTGGTAGTTCTGATAAAGTCAAGGTTTGTGTGGTTTTCGATTGAACTATATATCGCCAGGTAATGCTTAAGATTGTTTGTAGTATCTTTAAAAAGTAGTTAACACCAAAACCAAGCTTGATCTGACAGCTCCCTGGACGTTCGTCGTTCCTGTCACCAGATTGATTTTCCAGATCTTTCCAGTCGTACAGTTCTTGTTTTCCCGCTCACGCTGCCGTTTTCTTGTTTTCCTGTGCTTTTCCACAAGTTTCAGGTTTTCCCGCACTTTGTACCGGCTTCCCGTTCTCGCTTCGAATACTAAAGTACGGTGGGTGTAGACAAAGTCTCCTTATCAACTAACTGTCCGTCTTAAACGATTAATCCGTGAAACGGGGTTTGAATGTAACCAGTTGGCTTATTATTGCAGTTTACGTACTGTATACCCGATCCTTTCTGGAGTTAGTTATCAAATTCCAGACCAGTTACTACCTTAAGTAACAGAATTTCTCATATAATATCTGTTTCTCGACAGGATAACCCTCCTTTTGGTAAGGAAATAATCCAAGCAAAGTTTTATTATGTGGACAAGTTTGTTCTTTTAGCCAGTGGTAATGGTCTTCACATGTACAAGTACCACATTGACGCCGGGCAAAAAGATGACGTGAAAAGGTCAGGTCAGCGGTATATTGAATTCTCCACATGCGTAAAACCATTATCAACGCATCGATGAAAGAGAGGCACAATCTCGAGTTCTTTTTAAAGTGCTTGTCCATTTTTTGTATAGTAAATGTAGCCAAGAACGGTCAAACCTCCACAAACGGCCATCTCTCTAAAGCCATAGACATTTATCCACTGGCTCTTGACCCTTTTAACAACTGGACCCACGATATTTTCGTCTCGGTCTTGCCCCAAAACCATTCACTCTACTATGGTATAAATCTACCCACCGCAATTCGGACCGTAGATTTTTTTTTCTAATGCAACCTTTCACCCGCGCTGCAATAGTGACATGATTTTTGTGTGCAGATACCAGACGAACAACAAGTACAAATTGGTAAAAATCTTTCATCAGGAGAGAGCGCAGCAAATAACCTGTTTCTCCGCTATCAACGGATTTCATTCCTGTATCCTTTTGTTCTCTCCCTGAATTTTGAAAAAGATGGTTTTAACAAGTAGCTGTTGTTTATTGTTTCTTTGACATATTATCCAGATATAGTTTTGTGCTGTGGCTCCAATAAATCCATCCAGGTCTTTGATATGAACGCGGCTCGCACAGTCCGGGTGGTCCTGGACGCGCACTCTCGGCCTGCACACACGATACAACAGAACGAGGTAAATCACAGCTGCAATTAATTCAATTTGTCATTTTTCCTGCCAAAGCAGATGTATCTTATCGCCTAACCCTGCTAGACAAAAAACACAAGAGTTTGGATGAAAGAAAAGCGCTGAGGAGTGGTCAATGCGCTCGTTAAAATCCATTGGGGCTTTTATCTAATCATAACACAACTTTCAAATGAACACAATATGTGTAAGAATTACAACTTGCTATAATGTAACTATTTGGTTATTCACATAGCGTGGTAAAGACGTTAAACTCAGGAACACCAAGAACAAATCCAGCTAGCCACTACAAAAGTAGAACGGAGTGTTTGAAATTGGAACCTGTAGATCACGCAACAAGCGCCTTGAACCACGCGGGCATGCTAAGGGACGGCGCCCTTTTTTTCGGGAGGGGGAGGGAGTGGGTGGGTAATTTCCAAATAAAAATTCCTGCACAGCAAAAACTGCTAAAAAGAATCGTCGTGCAATGGGAGCCACAAGAAAAAAATCGAGCAAGCGCTTTTGACTAACCAGGTCCTGTGTTTGACTCAAAAAATAATTCTTGCACAAGCTATTGCCCACCAAAACAAACATGCGCAACCTTGAGGTGGAAAAAAGTTCATGCCCCAGACAATCGCCCAAACCCCTCCCCCCCCCCCCCCCTTAGAGAACATCATGGTCCGTCCCTAACTACAGTAATCCTGTATGTGTTGTGTGATTACCGAGGATAAATCTGATCCGCGCACGTTCTTGTATTTATGCCACTTCTTTGGAAAATGTCTCACTTTCCTAGGGTTCAATGTTTGTCTCACACCCTCCTAATGCCTACGACCTGTTTTTGACGGCTGCAGTGGGTGATGGGATAAAATTATGGGACTTGCGCACTAACAGGTGTGTTCGACGGTATGATGGTCACGTGAACAGATCTCAGCCAGTGGGTGTGGCGATCAGTCCGTGCGCAAGATTCATTGCGACTGGTTCGGAAGACAGATCGGTAAGTCTGCTAATACAATACTGGCATTACGTTTAATTTTCGAACTCTTTTTTAAAAACCCTTTTTTTATATAGTGCACGGGTCATTTTGCAACTAATGTGCGTTGGCTTTTGGGCTGGCGTTACATATCTTCGCTACACAGTGCGGACGAGCCCCAAGAAGGGCGAAACAGCTGTCCACTGTTGCGATCCTACTTTATCGGTTCTTGTCATGTTGGTGTCTCGAAACGTTTTTCACGTAGTATCAGCCTTGCAGTCTATTCCTTTTTTAGCTCATTTCGGACAAATTTCGGGCAAAAATTTCGGAACTGTGAGGAAACATAACTTAAGTAAATTTACGCCTAGAAAACACGAATTAGGTGAAAAGACATGTGTGAAAATGATAGTTTTACTGCACCCTCGAGGTTTTACAGATATAATGAGTAGAAATTAATACAAATTCTATCAAGCCGTTATGTAGCTCAAGCAGTGTCTCAACTAGAGTTTGCTTCATAAAGGAATCTCAGAGCTTTAGAGCTACTTCAAAATTTTATACTGTACTGTAAATATTTCGGACGCTTAAAATTTCGGACGGTTAAAAATTTTGGACAGTTTTATTTTCGGACACCGTTTTTGTCCGAAATTAAAATCGTCCGAAATGTTTATTAAGTAATGCATTCAGTTTAGATTTTGAGCGTGCTCGTTGTAATGGTAAACAGAGTAGAAAAAGTGTTGATCAAAATTTGTTTCACGCTCGTTGAATCTATATAATAAAGCCCATCGGGAAGCTAAAGCCATGTATAATACGGTGATGACATACTCCTGTTATTTGATAAAAAAACCCTTTAGAAATGTGGTATGAGAACTGCTGTTTGAGAAACTCTCGTCGGTATCGTCGTGTTTTCCGAAAGTACAATCCTGACTCTGCCGAGCTTTCTTTATCAAGTTGTTTAGTAAAAACTGTGATAGTTTCTATTGTAATGTGGAAGATATTCAATCCTTTTAAGACTCCAAAATGTTCTTTAAAAAACCCAACATGGCCACGGGAAAATTTGCGTTTGGCTTACGACAGAACGTGATACGCTTGTTCGATTGATCCGAGCCTAATACGACACCATATTTTAGCCAACACTTCAATATTACATGTCAATACCGTAACCAAGGGTGTTATATATATCAAACAAAAACAAGACTTCTGGTAAAAGGAATGTTAATCCCTTCTTGGTCATCAGTCATGTGTCGATGTATCTATACTCTGAATATCGTTATTACATTTTGAAAATGAGATCAATCATTAAAATCCCCGACATTAGCTTACATTACGCCTGATATGAATTTACGAAAGTATTATTAGACCACAGAGAAAGATTTTAGATCTTTTCCTCGACGATTACGCACTGCAGTGAGTAGTGCAAGCGTTCGTGTTTTCTTTTAGCGAAATTTTCGCTTCTCTTCAACAACGACTGAACGACTGACTAGCAAAGTGCACGTGAACAGCTCGTGTGAACATGAAATGGCCAGTTTCACAGCGGTCCACGTGATCAGGTCATGTAAACCGTCCATGTCAAAAGTTGTAGTCCAATATGTGTGTTACCTTCCTGCATTTTATTAGAAGACAATTTCCGAGGGTATAATGATATTTTACAAGCTAGAACGGGGATTTACGTCCACGGGAGTTGTAGGGGAGGGGGAGGTGCCGTTTCTCAAGTTGCTTGTTATTTGCGAGAGAAATTAGAAATGAAAACTAAGAAACAACCAATAAGAGTGCACGGATCTCCGTAGAGCTAAGTCAACTGTTTGGAATTTTTCGAGTCGAATCTCAGAATGGCGTGGGTATTGGGCGGCGACTTTACAAGCCTCTCCCATCCTGTTTCTCTTGAAGAGTCAATGATTTAAGAACTATTTCAAGTGGGCGTTGTTTTTGTTTAGAAACTGCAGATTGAAATTATTTTCGGTGTCGATGAATTCAGGTCGTCGTAATTTGGCGCACTATTTACTGTATTGTTGATCTGAACCAACATCGTATGTTATTAGGTCAATCGGCACGCGACAGAGTCCAAGTGTCTGAGAAGTTTAACAAACCTTGATCAGGGTTAATCACGCGAATTTTATTTGTGCGGTACTGTCTCAGGTCCCGTCCACATAACGCCGGAGAAATTTGAAAACAGGTGTTTCACGCTGAAAACGCATCAAATGCTTTCCGTCAGCATTACACCGGATAAATTTGAAAACGCAACAATCACCGGTCATTTTGGATTTGTATTTGAAAAAACTCGGGCAGGAAAATCACGTGATGATCATCGTGAGGTCATCGTTTTAAAAAAGCTCCGTTTTCAAAATGGTTTCGTCTACACTGAACGAAAAGGCGGCGTTTTCAAATTCCTCCGGTTTGGAGAGCGTTTTGAAAAGCTCCGTTTTCGCGACGGATTAGCGTGGACGGTAGGCCTAATCGTAGAAATAAAGCCGCGTTTTCAAATTTCTCCTGCGTAGTGTGGACTGGACTGCCTAACTTCTAACTGTGAAATTTGAATTGGAGGTTGTTCTAAACCTTTGCGATCGAGAAAATGCCTAAAAATTTTATAAAAAAGCATAACCTAGTGTGTGACCATTTTAAATAGCTAATGAACACTACTGGAATTTGTTGATTTTTATTCTTCAGCAAAATGAAATCTACCGTCATACTTTCGTATTACGCGAGACAATTTTTGATGATCACATTTAGCACATCTAAAAATTGTTTAAAAATCGTGTAGCGTAACATACCGTTGCTGTAAAAATTTTCTGTTAAAAATTGTCCTCAAAACTCTTCTCTTGTAACATACCTTTAGCAAAATGAGTATATCTCGCGCGTTCAATCCGTGCATTGTTTTCATTTAATCTGTTTTCATTTCAGGCTTACTTGTACGACATTCGAGGGAACACATTTTGCCATCGTCTAACTGGGCATACCGACGTTGTATCAGGCGTTGCCTTTCATCCGGCTCGGCCTCAGGTATTAAGGGTGTTCTTTAAGAATTACACTCGTCATATCACCATGACAACTCGCTGATTGGCCTGTATCGCATTTATAGTAACTGAAAGTACGATTGGCCCGAATTTTAGCCTCCTCCAACTCCCATGATCGATACATTAGATAGGAGTGTAAAGGAACAAGCCACAGTTTAATTGAAAAGGCAAAAATTCCGCCACTTTTCTGGGTCACTGACCAGTGTGATTTATGGCAGCCCTCCTTGTCCAAACCCTCGCATGTCAAATGCAACCAAACATGTACATCTCTAGCAAATTCTAAGACCACGATTGCAACAGTTTATCTTCGTCCTGAGGACTTACTATTTTTCTACTCTGTTTCAGGTTGAAATATAAAATGGTCATGAATGGTGGCCTCGAGAAATGGCGACTTTATTACGAGTTGACAAGAACGTTCTCTTAGAAAAAGAGAAATTTTTGAAGAAACTATAACAAAATATTTACTAGGGACAATACTAATCCGCAAAAAAAACCTCATAAACTGATCAAGGGCCGCAGGCGGCAAGAATTAACTGTCGCTAAGGAATCACTAGCCAAAGTTTGGCGCCATTAACTGAGTTGATAATTTATGAGCCATGATATGTGGACTGTGTAAATCTCACCTGTATGTCAATCAGTTTTTCTTTCCGCGAAAAGTTCTGATTTCTTCGTCTACGTAAAATAACACCGCGAAGGTACCGTTACCTGCTGCGACTTCTTAATCCAATTAGTCTTTTATCTTTTTTTCTTAGCTTGTTACCGCCTCGCTGGACGGCAAGTTACGGTTTTATTCTGATCAAGTGAAGCAACTTTGAGGTACGTTTTGCCTAAAATATGTTCTTGTCACCTACGAGTGGACTTGCCTTTGTGAGCGACAAACGTTGGGGAAAACCAAACTGGAGAAAAAAGGAACACTTAGGTGATAAAAGTAAACTAACCCCTGCAGCTTCAAATGCTCGCTACGGCAGTTTAATGCACCTTTTTCAACTTCAAGTTGGGTTTCCTAGCTAAGTGCTCCTCTTGCTCACCAACGCAGCCCAACGGTTTCTTTAGAAACTAATTCATTCAGTTGACGAAAAGTGAAATAAATAAAATCCCTTGCGCTGTGAAAACCGGGCTGAAATCTGCTAGAGTAGTTAAATATAAAACGCGAGATCCACCAGGCATAGTTTGGAATAAACACCGGGGGAGTTAAATCAAGGAAATACGGCATTTCAACTGTAGGAATACACAGTCTACAATCAGTGTGAGTACCTAAGCTCACTTACCACGCTACCGGAAGAAAGCACTTGTCAAAACTGTTGTTGTTGTTATTGTTGTTTTCATTCAACACGGCTGGATAGTTTCATCTACGTTGCTATATTTACGATAACATCGAACATGGACTTCGTTTAAACTATCAGAAAACTTTCTAAAGAATTGTAATAAGTTACTAATGTAAACAAGGTATACGCAGTGAAGGGAGAGCTTGGAAAGGAAAAGGAAAACGTATACAACAACAGCTTGAAGATAGCAGTACCATGAAAGACAGTCGTTGCAGACTTGCTTCATGAAGTAGATCACTCTAAGATTAAGAATTAACCCCTCTATTTTGACAGCCATGCACCTTAAGCTTCACTGAAGCTTGCAAGAGACCCGCAGTTTATTTGGGTTCCAACGTGAAATTTGAGAAAATACGGTACGAGAGGACATACAAGCTGGTTTCTCGTGATATTCGAAAAATAAGTTTATCCAGGTTGAATAATCCCTTTTCTTTTCTCAAACGTTTTGCGACTGAGTTCGTGTTTCGATGAATAAATTATAAACCCTTGTAGAAACACAAACTACAGTGCTTTAGTAAACATAACTTCCTAAGTTGAAAGCAATTTATACTGATATTTACTCCACTTGATCCAGCAAACGAGAGATCTGCCCACGTTTCAGTTAAAAATTGTTTTCTTCGTGGAATTGTTTCTGAAAAAGAACTCATTCGAGGTAAACGATATTTGTTTTTTTTTTTTTCTGCTGTCCAAACAAAGTTACGTGCAAAACTTCACTTCAATTGAGCGGCATAGCTTAGATTCGAAATGTGGTCACGTCCGAGTTTTTCTGCTCCAGATTTGATTTTTTCGAAGTCCAAACGAGTAGATTAGCGACAGGTGAGTGTAAAATCGCATAGCACGGCACAAGAGCTCTGTTGATTTAAGACCGGCTCCGATAACCCACGGATTAAAATAACGGAAGGTGGGTCGGGGATTGTCCCTCCTTCGACCCACTCAGTTTAAAAATCTTGCGTAGTTGTTTGTAAAATGCTTGTTTTTCGAGGAACCACCTGTTACATTAATTGCTTGTGCTTGGCTTACATTCGGCATCTTGACGAAGTTTCTAGCATGTTACTCGACCGATTTTTCGCCTGGTAACTTAGCAAAAGAAAATGGTTGTGATTTTATATGCTGGACGTGAAGTCATGCATTTCAATTTCCGGTTGCAGGTGGCCGTTTCTTTTTTCTCCCCTCCTTTTTACTGCCTGAGTAACAATAAATACACTGTTGACAGCAGCAAAGGATTTAAACACGCCAGCAATCAATAATTTGCCTGGATGCCTACAAGAAAGCAGAATACTTTGTAAATGTCCATTCCGAAAGCGGAAGTGTTGCGGACATGACAGGATGCCAGTGCCGTTGTTTACATTACATTCCTACGGCTTCCTCCAAATATGGAACAACTGTCAATGCTACCTGTCATTCTTGTCCAAATAAGGGGGGAGTGACGTCAACCGTTTCGATGGTTGAACTTGGGAAGCAAGAAAAAGGAAGGACAATATTCGCCGGTCTGTGATTCCTTAGCAAAGCCGTTTTATCTTCTCTTTTTTGTTTCTGGAAGACAGCTCTTTAGCCGATTCAGAAATTTTCCGCAAACTTTAATCGTAAAGTGACAGTTTGGATAGCAGTATTTGCAAATAAGGATTGATATCTCTGCGAATTCCGGGCTGACAGTCGGTGAGTTGTAACTGATTAGACCACTACTTCACCTACCTGCTAACTTTTGACAATGTTACCACCTCGTACTTAGCTGATAGAGATTTTTCAAGGTTTCCTGGAGAACATTGATTGAGCAAACGATTGCGCTGAAGAAATGTTTTGTCACTGCGTGAAACAAGCGGTTCTGAATTTCGCAACTGTGATTTGTAACTCAATTTTCTGCAAGATAAGCGCATTTTTGTCCGATCTACAGCCCCTACATTATTGAAACCTTTCTAAAATGTCAAACTATGCAATGGCTAGCTCAGCCCCTGATAATTAATACTGCCTTTAATCTTTCACCTTTTCTTGTAGGATGATAACAGAACGAGCTCACGGAGTTAAACGAAAGCTACCTGAAGTTGATGGCGATGGAGAGTTTCACGGCCGTTGTCTTCAACGACAAACAGTGTTCAATATTTCGATCTGCAAACTGCAGAAAAGCTTCACTAGGCCAGAGCCTGTCCTCTTCAGGACCGTGTTGATCTCTAATACGCTTCGTCTCATCGAAGAGGACATCAGAGAAGAGCGGAGGACTTTAGAGACCACAGTTTTGAGCGAACCTAGCGACGGAAAAACATTCGATAGAGCAGTCAACAGAGCTGAGCCAGTAACTCTCTCTGGCCACAATATCGGCACGCGATCACGCGAAACTTCAAAAAGTTCGCTAACTTTTGAGCAAGAGCTGAATATTCTGGGTGATAAAATGATAAAAGAACTTGAACTCGACATAGAGAAGACTAACGTAAACGAAGTGCGCGCCAAAGGGAAATTAGAAGCACTAGTTCAAAACCCCTCGCGCTCCGCCGATTCGAACAACAATACTTCGAGCTTCGAAGAACGCCACGAACGAACTGAACGAACGATCACGGATGACGTGATTCGAGAATTCACATGTGGAAGTCTTCTGGGGCTGGAATTAACCGAAGAACTCGAGTTTAAAGACGTTGATGTTTCGCTCTACGACTTTGACGTTCCCAACGGATCGTTTCCGATCGATTTTGATGAATTTTGCAGTGCTTGGAACCTTGGATCAACTAGCGTTGCTGCACGAAGTTTGCCTTCGAGATGTAGTGACAGCGTAAAGCTTGAAAGAGCAAGCGAACACGCTTACGATGAACTTGACCAAGTAATGCAAATTCTAGTTGGATCGTAGCTAAACTAGTATCTGGCCATAAATTTCAAAGTGAAAAAAAAGCTTTAGAACGTTGTTTATTTCTACAGTTCGCAGCAGAGGTTACAGTCTATTTAGAAAGACGAGTTAGAAATTAAGATAATATTAAGTTTCAGCTTGTGGGCTTTAGTCTATTTATATTCGGTTTTGCCGATAGAATCCACAACTTTTTTTATATGCAATACGAAATAAATATTTTATGTGAATTTGGAGATGTATTTGAAGTTGTAACAGAATATTTTTGCAGCATATTTGTAGGTAATTTATACTGTATTATAATATCTCTATGTATAACACGGCAAGCTTTGTAAGTTTACCGTGCTTTTAAAATGCAGTCTGCAGCTAAATAATTACGTTATCCAAATAGGAAATTATTGAGTCAAGCCACTCGAAAATATTTTATAAAGAAGTCGAATTGACTGATTTATGGAGCTAGAACATTCGCATGCCTAGCTGTGAAGAATTTGGCTTATTTGCAGTTCCTTTTTCAGTGCAATGTTTTCTTAATTTGGGAATACTTATGTAGAACGAGTGCCATGCAAATGGCTGGAAATGATTATGAATTAGCTTAGTTTTTGATTTACGATCTCTTAATGTATTGTGATAAATGACAAGTGGGCTAATAAATCATACTTTTGAAAATTTACAACTTTGTGGCGTGCTAACTTAAGGTATATTCGCAACTATAGTAACTGTTCTTCTCTTTTTTGTTGTATATTTTCTTTAAGATATGCTAATAACAATATATCCAATTCACGAAGGGACAGCCAACTCCCCCCACCCCCCAACAAGTGCAGTAGTAATCAACCACGGCACCTCATCTAACATTCAAAGTTATACTGAAATTATGCATAGACTGGTTTCTTTCATAAAATATCCATAGCCTGCACA
The DNA here is from genome assembly GCF_042242905.1 of Orbicella faveolata. NCBI lineage: Eukaryota > Metazoa > Cnidaria > Anthozoa > Scleractinia > Merulinidae > Orbicella > Orbicella faveolata. The sequence continues at coordinate 5,201,454 of NW_028301552.1, read as the reverse complement.
CAGAAGATTGTTGTTGTGAACCCCTCATCCCTCTGGAAATCGTGCACTCCTTTAAATTGTTGGGACCCCTCAATCCCTCAGAATTTTCAATGATCTCCCAGGGGGTCCATACGAATATCTATTCCCTGGAACTGCAGAATAACGTGTTTCAAGCTTTTTTTCTTTGCATCTTGTAGATCTGATAACCAATTCTGTGGACTGGATGATTTGTTCTCCATCTGGAAGAGCTAACAGGTCACACGAGTTTTTTCTGTACACAAAATTCTGCAGCACCAAGTGTTTCTCATGACTCTGAAATGATTGAAATAAACGGAATAGTAGGCAAAGAACAAGCTTGCTGTGTAGAACTACATAATATGTTATCTTGCCTTTAATCTTAACTTTGAACCAAAGTCTCCAATGGGAAACAGAGATAATGGATGACAAACTGTAAAGAGAATCTTGATACTAGATTTGAGACTGCTGCTGGTGGGAAATAATTTCTTGCGGGGACATGTTGAATGACCCTGTCAGGAGCAGATCCCGAAAATTCAGAAGGAAGCTTAGTAACAGTTGCCATGACAACTTACTGGGAGAGGGCACCAGTAGAGATGCCAACTCTGCATTCTGGGAACAGTTTTCTTTCCTAGTTGCTCATTATACAATAATATTAATTATCACTTTGTAAATAGCTAACTGGTCGAACTCCAGCCAGCTTGGATTACAATACTTGTTTCTTGGCTTAGCGTGTCTCCAATTAGCGCAGCAGTGCTAAATAACATGACACAAAATCAAAAATCAACACCTCTAAATTCCAATTCAATCTGCAAATGGTGGGCAAAGAACCTCTCTGTGGGATGTGCCACTGCAAATTCCTATTTATTTATTTATTTATTTTATTACATGACTTACTTGTTTTATTTCCATGCCACTGACTGTTAAAATTTGCTTTTAGTATAAATCTACTAGTGCTCTATCATGAATGCCACTCTCTTATTGACTACGTTACTCACTATCTATTCTGTCATAGATAGCGAGCAGTGCAATAGTGTGAGGTTAACAAAATGGTAGCCACTTCATTTCAAAGAGTCTGATGAGGATTTTTAAATAGCTATTTTACTAGTCGAGTTTTGAACAACCAGCGGAGTTACACTAAAACAATAAAGTTACTTGGGCTGTGTACTTGTCAACTAATACTACACATTCGGTCTGTGTTGACCTTAGCTTCACACATTATCCAATAACAAAAAAATAGATCTTTCTTTCAAACAAGAACAGTGGAACATTCCAGCAGTTTGAATGGAATCTTTTATTAAGTCCATATATTTTCATCAGTTTTTACTTACAAATGTATGTAAGAAGTATGTAGTAGAAATCTCTAGAATAATTAATCATTCACTATAACAATTAGGCCATTAGAGTTTCAAACATCTTCAAAAGTTAATTGATTTGTATGCAAATAATTTGTTCTAAATTATATCTTATGTGCTCTAATTGGACACCTATAATCTTGGTCAATTTACAAGAGGCCTGTCTGGTTAATTACGTAATATATGTTTAATTATAACAAAATGATATTAATAATACCCTAAGAACAGTTTTCACTGAGTGTTGAAGGTAATTTGCATATTTCCTGTGGTTTTGTATCACTGCAAAAAGTGATTGGCTTTATAAAAGTGATGGAACTATTTTGGTTTTCGTTTACAACACTCAAATGAAAATTGCTCTGTTGACAAAAAATTACAAAATGACCAGAGCGTGGAAATTACTTCCTTTGGTTAAAGGGAATATGTCACCAGTTACATTTTCTTAAGTATAAAACTGCCTTCAAATGAAGGGAAACCTCAACAATGACAGTTTACCAAATTATTACAAAAAGGGTGGATGCAAATGAGAAAGACTGAGATGGACTGTAACTGACAAATGTCAAACATTTTCAAGGTGTGTTCCTTTAAAGTGATGTTACACAAGCCGATTTTTAGTGTGACATTGTTGAGTGAAAAGTTGATATCACGTAACATGGTACACATGGAAACTTTAACACAACATTTTATTGTGTCAGCTTGTTGCAGGTTTTTGACAATTCAAAGACCTGCAACAATGTCAGCCAAATTTACAATGTTGTGTTAAAAAGTGTCTTGTGTAGCATACTGTTGCCAACCGTTGCTGCAACAAAGTGCCATTAATTTAGAATTTGTCCCATGTAACATGGAATAAAAATTAGCATTAAAAATCTGCACTAAAATCGCCCTGAGTAACATCACCTTTAACCAATGGGCTGCATATGAACGAAACCTTGAAGTATAATAAACGAAACCTTGAAGTATAATTATTAATATTAATCAGCATAACAAAGTACTGTTTCAGTAGCTGTTAAATTAAATGAACAGTGAAAATGAGGAATGCCAAATAAATATTTTTCTTTAAAAATAGATCAGTAAGAAGAATAGTAATTTCTTAATTCACAGGCAATCATTTTTTGAAAACAAAATAAGAACGATACACATGAAATCTTTATTATGTTCCCAAATCAAAATAACATCTTTGGCCACGATTTTATGTCTGACATGACAAATAAATTATATTTACTTGTGAATTTAATTTTCTTCACCCTACTTTTATTTTTTCAAATAATTTCATTGCAAAATGTCCAGTCATAAATTACTGTAATTCTTCAGCTGTTCCAGCTTTGTTTGACATGGCCCAGATAGATTTTCATAACATGTAGGTCTACAAATAATAAGTTATGTTTTCACTTCACAAGCTGAGATCAAAGCTTTACATAATTAAATGACATACCAAACATATAATACATTAATATACAAATCCCATAACACCAATAGGCGTTGCATAAATATTATATCTTTAGCCTATTGAATTACAAACCACAGCTTTGTTTTCAGCACTAATATTTACACGAAAATATGGTAAATATTTTTCATAGAGTTTTTTTTTTCCTTTATAGATATTCACACCCCAGACTATATGTGACATGACAATAAAAAAAAATAGCTCTAACACTTTAAAGTTCCCTACAAGCAGTCACACCAGTATGGTGCAGTGAGAATTCCTTGTGTCACTTAGCAACGTATCTAAAGGGATCAGTCAATCCTTACACAGTCTAACAGAGGATGTCGGCATCCTCACTGATTGCAAATACCTGTCTAAGTTGACTAGCAGGAGGCAAAACCTCACAGTCTTGGTTTGGTACCTGTGTTCAAAGTTCTTTCTTTACAAAGTACACAGTTATTTAAGACTACACTTAAGGTGCAGGCAAAATTATGCAGTTTTAGTTTTCTTTTCTCAAGATTACCAAGTTTTGATAAATGTGTGACAAAACATGTACCACGTTGACTGATCTTGGGCAAACGCAAATCACACATAAGTTAAGGGCTAGTTTACCAATCAGTGCTCTTGAATGGAGCCTGGACAGATTTGCATTATGAGCTACACTCGATTCACAAATTAAATGTCTGCCTTACTGGCAAAATGCATCATTAATGAAAAACAGCCATTCCTACAGCATTTGGTGAAAAAGTGCTCTTGAATGGAGCCTGGACAGATTTGCATTATGAGCTACACTTGATTCACAAATTAAATGTCTGCCTTACTGGCAAAATGCATCATTAATGAAAAACAGCCATTCCTACAGCATTTGGTGAAAATCAACCTCAAAAAACGTGCCTGTGCAAAGCTTAAAGTGGGAATGACATCAAAAGGTAGATATTTCCTATATCTATTTCATTAATTAACCTCTCCAAAATGCCAACAGCTTTTAGAATCTGGTGAGCTGTAGTGAGGCATGCAAAAAACACTTTGTCAAAAAAAAAAAAAAAAAAAAGAATCTAGTAGAAAACCTAGCTGGTTAAAACTTGTTTTGACTGATAAAAATGTGACATGTCACTAGTCAATAGGTCAGTATGTTGAAAAGTTAGCCTCAAGATAATAATAATTAACAGTATTATTGTTACTCAAAACTGCCACGAAAGGATTTAAGATTTCTTGCAGTATATTCCAGATTTTAAGTCTGACCAGATAAACAAAAGCTTGAACACTGCACTTAAGTATTTTAGAGACAACTAGGCACAATTTTCTCACCTTTGTCAACCTGTGTTTACGCACTTGTTCATTTCACAGGAACTGTTGAATGCTTAGAATACCACGAGAGCTAAAACTATTGTCTTAACGTCCCAAACCAATGGCAGTTGACCCCTCTACGCTTTTTTTTATATAAATTCCTTAGTTAGGGATTACAGGGACAACCAGAGTCTAATCTAATTTAGCAATAATATTTACTACGTATTGCAGTTGTATTCTTGAAGACTTTTTGCAAAACTGCTCTTTTTGTCAAAAGTATACATTTAAAAGAAATCAAACAGCCATTTCATGGCATTGACTCAAAAATTGTAGCCTGCTAGTGGTAGTAAAAGGATTACAAAATAAAGCCGTTTTGATGTTGGCAAGTCTGAGATTTTATATCTTCAAATACGCGTTTCTTCAATATCCAAAAAGTATAACTTCAAAAACACATCGACGCGAAGCTTGCTGAATATGTCCACGACATAAGGTTACAGCTAAGATTTTAGACGCACTGATTTGAAAACACTCACTACGTTATTTGTTTATCACAAAGATAGAAAAACATTGACGAACCTTCGGATGAAAGATAAATACCCGACCTCAATAGTCTTTGTCTCGGTATGGATATTGCCGCCGCGCTCCCGGAAAAAATAATAACAAATTCTTATTAACAAGTGCAAGAACCGAAGTTTGCTGATAACAAGGAATTTTTGTACAAACATGAAGCACAAATATGATCTCTAGCTTTGATCTCAATAAGTTAATAAAGCAATATTAAGTTAATTTGCAATCTTACACATAAAATATCTCTCCATCAGCGATCACCATATCTACTTGGTCATTGTAATCTGCCATTGTATGTACAATAATATATAAATATATGTTGACCTTGGGGATCTATAAATTTAAATAAAATCCAAGGTACGATAAACAAAAGTACAAACATTTGCAATTGAAAACAGCCTTTAAAAATGTTCCAACTCACGTTTCCAGGGCACATATATAACTATGAAATACATTGTCGAGTTCACCAAATATCGATTCTCGATCGCAGGAAATTTGCTCCGCCGGTTCAAACACATCATCATCCACATCGTCCGTGAATCCTTCGGAAATACAACTGCTACAGAAGTCTTCACCAGGTGCTACAGAAGTCGTATTTTCGAGACGTTTTGTCCGTGAGTCTTCTGTGACGCTGCTGTCAAAACTTAATCGTATCATTTTGGGATTTGACGGGGAAGATTCATCTTTGGTGCAAGTAGCCTCGGGCGGGTGTAAAGTCACAACTCCGCTACAAACAAAAGGGTTTTCCTCCGCGTAAATTTGCTTGTGAAGCATTTTCAGAGTATTGTTTATCAAAACTGTACGTCTAAGACAGGCCTCGGGATCTTCTAATCGACGTAACTTTTCAAACGTGACCTGTAACATAAAGCGCCGTTGATCAACAAGTGAAACAGCGGTGCTTTCGCTTCCAACGACAACATTGCTTGACTCTTTTCGTTTGATTCCTCTTTCTTTGATCCGATATATATCTGTGAAACGGGAGATGAATAAGTAAATAGGTCAGGGCACAATCAGTAAGTGCTTTTTAAATAGACCGAGACCTTTTCAAGGCCTAGCTTTGCAAAATTAAACAAGCGGAGACAAAAGAATCGTGCTTAATTCAAGCAATCAGTCAGGGTTGATCGCTGCATACGAATTAGGGATGAATATATGCACTGGGCCTTTGGCTGCACTTTTCATACATAATAAGGTGTTGTTATAAGATTGAAAAGAAAAGGGGAATTCAATTAGATGTCTTAGAATTGACTTACCTTCCTCCCCCGGGTTATTACAAAGAAAATTAAGTTCTTCGGATTGTGTTTCCCACTCGTCTGACAGCAGTGTTTCGTCTTCGTCCAAACACTGATCTTCCATCGTAAACGACCACAAACTTGTCATAGGAATTACAAGGGTCATTCCACATCGCCTAAATCACACCTATAATGGGGAAAAAGAATTTTTATTAGTTAAAGGTAAATATAGGCATGGTACCACACGATCTTGACGCGGCTTTCATGAAAAGTTAAAAAATTTGTAACTCGCGCTGTCATTGTCACCGACGGCAAAAGGCGAAGGAAAAATATTGACACCGTGTTCTCAAATTGGTTTATCGGTGCCGCATCACAAACATACCTACACTAACAAATACGAGAGTAAATAGGCTAAGAGATTCCGCAGTTGTATGAACAAACTTCCCCGGTTACTATTAAAATGATGAAGCTACACATCCTTTCCACTTTGTTGTCCTCAAAACACTAATCAAAACCATCAAAATCATTAAAAATGAAAGTTGCTCTAGCGTGCCATTATTCCAGCCCATTATAGCTTTCTACGCTTCACAAATTACCAAGCATCATCAGTTGTAAAAAAATATCAAAGCTGAAAGACCTTCAATGAAGATAAAGAGGAACTAATCTGGATATTTTCGCCCAAGCCGCGGCAGATGTCTCAAAGGAACTCTATGCTCTGTTTCACACAAACTCGCACCACCACCCTTGTCACAAATCGTCATTTGATTGGCTTTCCCAGCACTGAGCGGGCTTTTCTATTGTTTTCAGTGTCAAGAGCTTGTCAACACACCTGTCGCTGTTTGTCAAAACGAGCCAATCGGAAGTGTCGGATTCCGGATACACAGTGCCTTGCATAATAATTGTCCCTTAGCGATGTTTTACCCGTTTTAAGATCGTACATCCTTAATATTTTATACACTGTTGTAAGCACGCATCTTTTATTAAAATGAAACTCATGTGAGCATTGATCTTTTTCGCTCCATGTTTAATGCTTCTCGACGTGCCACATAATTAGGTCATTAAAAACTTTCACATTTCGAAATTAGAAATCGTAGAAATAATATTCTTTTATTTAAATTTGACGAGACATAACATGGTTTCGGTGTCTTGCAAAACGTAACTGTTTCATAAATTACATCCACCTTGCAGAGGAAACAGACTGCATTTTTTTCAAGAAAAATAACACACAGCTGAATAGCTATCTTCTGTCCGTGTTACCGAATACATCGCAAAATTCTACACCTGATTGCCGGATGGAATTCGGATTCATTTTTCGTTAAAGATCAAAAGAGTATATTATGGCGATTTTTTCCCGCATGTACTAAAAAATAGAAAGGCGATTACGTACAGATAGTCCGAGGAAGTTTACCGATTTGAAGACTTCAAATTTCGTCTGAAAATGAAGGATAAATTTAAGATGAATTTAAGGATAGTCACCGATGGAATAAGTTAAAAGAGCGGCGAAATGTTCTTTAAATGTCAAATTATTGAGATATCGTGGTACGATCACGGTACAGAGTGAAATGGAGTTATCAGGTAAATATAAAGAGGAATAAATGCAAACAATCAAGTGTTGCCAACGTGCAAACTGATGTGTGCTTCCTTAATTCATGAACTATGCTCTTGCGAAATGCCACGTTTGTCAAAAATTGATTCTTGTTATATTTGACACATACATTTAATAAACTACTAAATATTCGTCATAGTTTACATTAACAATATTTCAACTTATAAACGAAAAGCTACAGTTTATCTTGAGAAATTCTTCTCTGTCTATTTCAACCAATAAACAAAATAAACTCAGTGATTTCCTTCGAGTCATACAGATAGGGTTGTACTCGCTTCAATTGCCTAAATTTACAGTTTTGCGACTTATGCATGATCATTCTAGCGAAAGCGAAAAACAATTGTAGTAAAACGGATCATTTTCAAATAAAAAAGAGCTTCCTTAAATAGCCGTTCTACAAATTACTCCATCTCTCCGGGATCATCACATCATTTGTGTTAGACGTACGAAAAGTCATAATTTGAATTTATACAAAATCCAGCTTTGTTAGCACACACTTGTTGGAGAAATGAGTGTCTAAAACGTTTTTGTTTTACAACTCCTTACTAAAGAAGTGATATAGTAAAACAGACCCACCTTATCAATATAAAGAAGCACCCTTGATTTGATGCAAATATTTATCAGATTTCGGGCAGAAAACCATTCACTTTTCGAAAGTCGTACGCGACCATGTGTAATTCTGAAGTCTAGTGCATTTCATTAGCAGCAGCTAATTGGAGATGTGACAATGAAAGCCAATGGAAATCACTCGTGAGGAATTACTTACACATATGATTATTTTGCCAAACAATGCTGGGATCTCCTTAATAAAAAATTCATTGTTTGCTGATCTAAGCGAGCCGCCAATAACTTAAACTGACTCTTAAAGTCACTCGCTAAAATGGAACAATATCCAAGAAGCAAATTAAAAAACAATATTTTAAGAATCACACGAAAATAAACTCAATAACTTTGATTACTATGCATTTTGCGTTAAGCTTATTATGCAGTTCTAGAACTGCATAATACAGGCCGCTGACTGCATAAGAATTAAATTACGTTTGGACATTAAAATTTCGCATTGTTTATTTTGTATTTAATAATTTTCTACACGAAATATATTAAAAGCTCGCGCAAAAAGGCCATAAATCAAATACTTGACCACTTGATCAAACGTCTTCCATTCACGAGCTTCACTGCAAAGTTTACTCAATTGTTTTGAAATAAAGTACTGACAATTTGCCCGCTGGCTGTCTGACTATTGTGCAGAAAGTCGCTATTCGAACACAGTAGTTTTTATTGTTATTGCAGGTTATTGGCAACGCCAGCAAGCCGCGTAATTGAACAAGAGATATGTAAATTGATTTTAATATTTTTTTGGGTCAATGGTATCCTTGGAAATGCAAGCGCAGGTGCCTTTGTGATGTTTTTCTCAGAGAACGCATCGTCTAAACTGATCAACCACCTCAAAACAGTAACAGGCTCACGGAGGCACTTGCTTAGGTAGAAATTTGGAATTTATTATAATTTTTTTTAATTTCAAGTTGCCGTACTGAGGCTATGCTCAAATAAACAAGTGAATTTAAAAGAAGACTTTTTTGATGTTGCTTCGGTAAGAATTTTAGTGAGGGTTCGACCGTCTCTCCAGTTATGTAGACCCTCTTCTCTATTAAATCCCCACCCCCATTTTCAAGATGAAAGCTAGCATTGCTCACAAACTAAAGGAAAATTTTGGGGGGTGACTAAAGTTTCGGGAGCTTCTCGTCCTCCAAATTTATTATGTTTTTGTTGTTTTTGTGTGGGACTTTGTCTGTAGAAGGAATTGAACATTAATCAATCTCGTAGGCTAATTTAAGACTTAAGATTTAAAATAAACCCCGCCACACGTCTGCCTGAACGTCTACTCACAACGAACTGGGCCGTCCGGGGAAGTCAATCTCCCTGGTATTCTCTTTTATTATGTGCAACAGCAAAAGCATTTTCTTCGTTAGCAAATACCCTTGACTACGGCCTTGGAGTTAGAAGCTGGGCGTCTTATCAGCAACTGAGTAAGTTTCTTCGGAAACCTCGAGCAAAGCCACGCATCATTATATTGTCATATTCAGTGTGATACAGTGTGATACAGTGTGCCACATGGCTATAACCCGATGAGTGTACTTCAGTTAGCAAGGCTGCTTCGCGCATGCCAAGAAACGCGTCCAACAAGCGCTCTCATTACAAGTGCGAGTGTAACCTCCGGACCGAAAAAGTGCGGAATCTTGGACTGAGATTTCTTCTGTTCCCAAGGGACAGCCTTTGTGTGGCTACGCATGGAACTGGCGGTAACCAAATTAGAGCATTAACCTTTCAAATGGTACTGTCATTATTGAAGCCGTAAGCTAGCAAGTCAGGCTTACTCCGTGGTGATTCACCCAGACACAAAGGTAGTTCGGCTCCAGTGTATAAGACTTGGTAATATTAAGGATGTTTCCGCTACGCTTACTCTTTACTGAGGCGCCTAGAACTGGATTTGGACTTCCCTGAAATCTATCATAAAAACCTCTGTCACCCCTTAGCTTGTCGTTTACAGACCAGCTCTGTTTGCACGGGAAGTCCACAAAGCCAACATCACACGACAACAAGGAACATTTTATTGGTGTTTGATCAATAAAGCCACGCTTATATTAACAACTTGACTTGCTTCGAAGTGAAGTTTTATTTCTATGGATCAACTTTCTTATGTACTGAGAATAAGTCAACCATTTCTCTGTACCAAGATTGATCTCAGTTTTGAAAAACGTTTTTCAGTTTGAAAAACGGGCATCAACTTATAATCATACTTATTTTGAATTATGCTAAATTCGAATTTCTGTTTTTCACAAACACGAACGTGCTATCTTTCTAAATATTTATCAACTTTTGATATCAGCGTTTCTGCGAAAACTACATTTTTCGAGTTTGTGTTAATGATCATCGGTTGGTTTAGATTGCTAAGCCACAGGCGAAATACACGCCCGTTCGTAGAAGAATAAAAGATATCGCTTTATTGATGCCTAACTACTGCTTTCATTTTCAATAATATATGTAAGCTTTACCTGTCAATCTAACATATGTAACAGCTTTGTACACTGAGCTTGGCTCCAAGACTTAATTTACTATGGTCCGTGAAAGACAACTTAACTGCCTTTTCCTAACATATTTTGTACATAATCTGCGATAATATTGTTTGATCACACTCAATAATTTGGCGAACAGGGAGAAGTAATTCTCCACGGTATGTTGTAATATTCGTAAATAATTCACAAGGTTAATATTTCAATTGCCTCCTTTAAAAAAATCCGGCTCCATCCAGCAGTAACGGTTTCAAGACGAAAAAACACAACAACCTTTGGCTTGACAATGTCTTTTCCCCCCTTTTACAAGTTTCTTTTTCCAGCTGGCTTTAAGTTCCATTCTGGGATAGGCGGCGCCGCTTGGCTGTCTCAATTTACCTCCCAATTAATCAGGCTAGCTCCTCTTTACAAATAGATACAGAACCCAATTAACAACCGACTTCTCAACAAGTTAAACGGTGACGTCATAGTAGACCAACGGTGGAGCCAGGAACTATGGGCCACTCGGCACTCTCGAGGTCCCAGACCTTGACGTCTACTCCCTGTCTTGTGGTGGGAGTACCTGGGGCCTCACATGTGATTCCTTTTTGTCGGATGATAGCATTGATGTAGCTTGCCATCAGCAAAGTGATTTCTAAAATCTGAAACAGAAACAGAAATAGGTCTGAACAAAGTATTTTATATTCATGTGGGAGAATAAGTCTTCCACAACTTAAAGGAGCTCAGTCACCACATTTTGAGTTACTTCGGCCACCTTTAAATTGAAGAAAACCTGAAAATAGTAATGTACTACGATAGAAAAACACCATAGAGATAATAAAAAACCATAAAGAAGGATGGCTTAGGATGGAGAAGATTAACACGGATTACAAACAACGAATCTCAAAAATTTAGGCTAAACTTTTCAAGATGCGCAAGCCGTGACGTAACTCCTTGTTAAATTGCACCAATAACGGAAGGGGGAGTGGTCCAATGGTGAGTGCGCAGGAATCCGGATCGAGAGATCTGAGCTTCAATTTGTTTTCTGCAGCGGGAGGAGTAAGTAGACGCCAGTTCAGCTCTTCCGCCGCGCTTGTAAATAGCCAACTGGTCGGTTCACCTCGTGCTAATTTGGGTTTCACTCCTGTGATCTTTAATTTGAATTATTTGTTACGGCATTTAGTTGCACGGCCCCACTATCCTTTGTGCCATAAACAAAGATCGAGGGCAAATTAATTTCGTTAAATTATTTTTTAAAGCCGATTAACGCAGTGCGACATGGTTGAAAGGTTTTAAAACGAAATTTGGATACGAAAGCTCACCTTTCCCCTGGACATGACGAACAGCAATCTCTGGGTTCCCTGCTCCACTGTGTTGCCGCCCCGCATGATAGATTGGTTAACGACTAACATGAAGTCGTCTTTCCACCCGCCAAACGTGACCACGTGTTTGTACCTGTAGCGACACATTAACCGCTGAAAAAAACAAACAAACACACGTGATTAGCACTTCCAAAGGCAAGATAAGACCTATTCTTTTGTAGTCAGTTTTAATAATTGATAATGACGAGATTTATTTCCTATTTTAAATAACTGACATGTAAATATTTATAAGGCCTTCTTTTAAATGTTCTATTTTCTTACATGGTTATGTTCTATTATATACTAGTAGTCATGCGTTACAGAGGGCCCCGACTCAAACCAGCCTAGTGCTGCCAGGGCTACCCTACTTAAATAAAGTTGACTTTGACTTTGGCGATAGAGAGCCAAGGAACGCCCGCCCGACAACATGGAAAATTACTACGACAGCCTGACAAAATTCTGGGAGGAGGGGGACGGGAGTTAGATGGTAACCTGCAATGAACTATTGAGCTATCCAGGGGGTGGGGGGGGGGGGGGGGAGTACAAATACCCTTCACCATTTCGTGCTACAGAAAGTAACGATAGGCCTGCATGGGTGAGCCACCGCCCTCCTGTAGTAATTTTAGGACTGAAAGACTTGAACTGCTTGTAAAATTATGATGAAAATCTAGTTTGAATGGCTAGAACAAGTGAAAAGCTGCGATGTTCCTTTTCTTTTGTGTTTGAGCTGTGGCCTATATCCAAATGCGAAACGTCGTTGTTCTCTCACTGCGATAATTCGCGCTTTACATCTTGAGGGGCGTTTGTACATTCTTTCGAATTTTTGTTTCCTTGTTGTACAACAACAAAGTAACTGGCCAATATGTGAACACTCTAATGAGGAGTGCTCTAACAATTTTAATTACTGCGCTATAGTGGCAGAGACAAGTATATAAAACAGAAAAATAAGGAAATGAGACAAAAGAGGGTATTATTAATCCTCGGATCCGAGTGATAAGCTGGCAGACTTACCAAACTCTGTCCTTCCAGAATATTAATGCTGTCTTCTTCCACCGCCAGCCAAACTGGCTGCGTATTCTCTGTCATTGTAGTTCGTTTCTTGGCGGCTGACACTGTGTGCTTTTGCTGTGAGAAGGAAAAACAAAATTATCGTTAGCCGTCATTTCATTGAACACGCTCTACCAGAAGTTTGGACTCCTCGAAACAGCATCATATCAATCCACACCAAACGTTTATCTTTACGCTGGATTTATCATTAACACTGAAAAAGACCAGTATAATAGTAATCTCAAACCTGAGCTTGAAACAGCCTGCAGCCAAAAAAGGGCCATCGACGCGCATTCTCGAGATACTTGTCCACGCACTCCTTTACACTCCACCCGTGCAGCGTCGACCACTTCTCGGCCATGCGCAGTGTGAGTGAACTGGAAATTGATAGAGAGAACGCCGCATTAGTTGAAACAACACAATGGAGTTGAAATTCGTAATTCTAAGATTAATGGCGGCGTTTTTCACCGACTCACCGTTTGCCAGAGTCTTCCCTTATCGTCTTGGCACAGAACTGCGAGATAACCATCTCGATTCTTTTGCCAGGTAGAGAATTACTGTGAGCTCTGTAATCACCGTAAGTGATCTAAAAACAAAACGTTGACCTTATTCAAAATAGCTGATAAAAGAGTCCGTAAATTAGAGAGCAGAGCGAACAATGAAACAAAAAAATAAAAATACCTGAGCCATGAGAGCTGCAAACTCTAACGCCATCTCCTTGCTCACGGGAAATCGTCCCTTGACCACATTAACATTTGCCTGTAATTCAGATGGAGAAAGTTAACGTCTATTCAAGTCGAAATTACCAAACGCTCGTCAATGCCAGCTTAAGGGGACTATGTCACGGCTGAGTTAAGTCCATTTTATCAAGTTTTCTAATCAAAACTCTGAAACTTAGTGTTAGCGAAGAGATTACTTTTATGAATCTAAATGACAAAACCATACCTTCATTACAGACAAGTATGTCTCCCCAGCGTTATAATTTAAGGTTACAAACGAACGAGATTTACTTCATTGTTGCAAGTGGTTATATTTATATTTCACTCAATTTGGTGGCCATCTTCTTAGCTCTAAATCTGGTTAAAATTCGTTACACAGTTCCTTTAAGTCCGGTTTCTAAAGCACGAAAAATGGTTAGGCGTATTTCTACCCCCCTTTTTGCCTCCCTCTCCTCGTAAATAAAACGCTATCATCCCCATGATTTTGCCAGGTTGTCCTAATAGCTCGACAGTCATCACCATACATCTGTCACGCAACACTTCATGGCCATGGACACGCTCTCCTAAGAGTGCACTGTTGCGTGCCAGAAAGAGGGCCAGAAATAGACTTGCTTGGGTAAAGATAGGCACCTGGAAAGCCGGGCTTCTTGCAAAAAAAAAAAACAGGGTACGGTGATTACTACAACGCCCTCCCAGACTGGCCTCATAAGAAAGATAGATAGGAAAGAATTCCTCCGTTGATAAAAAGAAATATAGAAAAGTAAATGCTGACCTGCAGAACAAGGAAGTATTTTTCTTTCTCTGTTTCTCCGCTACTGAGGCTCTTGAAGTATAACCTACGGTGATAAAAGAAAAAAATAATAGAATGCAACAACATTTCACTCTTCAAATCATTTGCTTGAAGTGCAACACAACGCACAGATTCCACAAACAGATTAAATCAAACCAAAGGCGCGTCGTAGACCGATAAATACCTGTTTTTGTAGGAGAGTTTGATCATCCTGTTTGTATCCAGTTTCCCCTGGCTTTGACTCCGCAATGCTTGCTCCCATTTTGAGATTACGTCACACAACTGTGAAAAGATTCAACGGAAGCGCGCAATTTAAATCACATTTCGTGGACGCTGGTACTTCTAGACAGCATTAAAGTAATAAGAAAGAAAACTTATTTTTTAATGTATCGCAAACGGAAAGTCACGGCGGCAATTAGTGGCTTAGCGGCTTAGGCCCCCTCCACACTACGTCGAAGAAATATGAAAGCGGCGTTTTCACTCTGAAAACTCATCAAATGATTTCCGTCTACATTACGCCGGAGAAATTTGAAAACGCAACAAACACTGGTCATTTTGGATTTGTGTTCGAGAACTTGGACAGGAAAATCACATGATTATCGTGACGTCATCGTTTTCGAAAAGCTCCGTTTCCAAAATGTTTTCCGTCCACACTAAACCGCAAAGCCGGCGTTTTCAAATTCCTGCGAGTTGAAGAGCGTTTTCGAAAAGCTCCATTTTCGTGACGGAGTAGTGTGGACGGTAGACTTAACCTTAGAAAGAACGCTGCGTTTTCAAATTTCTCCGGTTTTGTGTGGACGGGGCCTTAACTATACAGACTTGTAAGTTCAACAAAGAAACATTAAATACGAACCTTGACACTGGCTTGTAAGCAATGTTCCACTAAATTAACGGGATTATCTGTGAAGAGTGCGTAACCGCTCTCTGAGGGTGTGCGAATGCCGACCACCTGCAAAAAAATGAATTCAAAAGTTAAGAAGGCTTGTAACAATACGTAATTAAGTCGGAGCTTTAGTAATATTAGAGACAGACTTGGCTTCAACTTACCCTGTTAATAGTCTCAGAAAATTCTTGAATGGTAGTCGAGCCATCAAAGCCAAATACCTGGCAAGCAAAACAAAACAAGACACAATGTGCAACTCGTTCACTTAATTTAAAAAAAATAGTTGCTACAGACATCACTTTTCAAAATTCTCTGCCTTTTCCCGGATAAAAATATCATTTCCCAGAATACAAAATGTCAGATAGAGTAACGGCTTCTATCCTCCCTTTACAACCGTCCTTTCCACCCATTGATTAAGACTGATAAGTTTTCAACACATTTTCCTTCTTCATTAAGGAAAAACTAAATTGGTGTGACCACAGCGAACCCAAATAATTATTCCAGCCCTCAATGGTATTAAATCAGCTGTGTTGAATTATTTCAATTTCCCTTGACTTTTCTTGAAAATGTCATTTTTTCTGGACTCAAAAAGAAAATTCTCTGACTTTTCTCTGACCTTGACGAGTTTTTTCCCTGGTCATTTCCTGACCTGTGGTAACCCTGATAAACTCATCAAATACCTTACCTGGAATTGAATTATTCTAGCATTATCTGTTTTTAAATTCCAGCATTATCTGTTTTTAAATCTTCGCTGATCTTTTGTAACTTACTTGGGTGTTTCCATCAATAAAGTGGACCGGAATACTCATCAAACACGAATGATCGTACGGCTTACGGAGCAGAACAGACAGAACCTGGGAAGATTAAGATCATAACAAATAACGAATCAACTTGAGCACTTACTGAAGAAACAGTGCGACTGGGTAAAGCTACACTACTTTGTATTCCTCGTTGCATAGTTAACAGAGGAAAATGGTTAAGAAACCTGGCAAAGTTATTTGTTGTATGTTTTTGTTGGCTATTTTGGGGATTGACCCTGCACAAAACCTGGCAATATAACAAAAGGTGGTTATGTGTGCTAACACAACTAACCAATAGAAGCATTGCGATTAAGTAATTCGTGTGAAGTCTATGAGCATAAACAAAAGATGTGCAGGGTCAAGGACCTTCCATCGTAAATCTTAGCCTGTTTGTTTGCTTCTTTGATGTTTGCCGCGTTTCGTAACCATTTCCATCTATTAACTACGTTCGTTTCAAAAAAGAAAGGTTGCATGCCGCAGAATTTTGATGCAACTTGTGATTTTGAAAACGTGAGTTCCATGCTTAATTTCTCGTTCCCCTGTTATGATGAATCTGATCTCATTCTCGTCTTCAACAAAATCATATCATTGTTCAGAACGTTATAATCACTTTGTTGTGTTATCGAGGAAGGGAATATTTCCAACTACAGCACTGAAAATGCATCTATTCTATTCACCTCCATTCTCGATGGTTTGGCCTCTCTTTTCCCATTTTGTAAAATTCTCTCCAGGCTTCTGATACAATACGTGGCATACTTGCCGAGTTTTGTTCTACATGTATAAAAGAACAAATGCAATTAATTCAGTGACTTTTTCAGCTGACAGCACCAGTTTGCTATGATGAGACGTAATATCAATGACTAATAAAATTAACGATATTTCAGTAATTACTTGAACGTTGAAAATCTATTGAGATGTCCCTTGAGAAAAAGAAGGAATTTCTGTTTAGGTACAAAAAGTGCAGTGCAGAGTGCGAGCAGCTGCCACGCTTGGATATAAACAAACTCCTGCACTGGTCGCAGATCAATAGTGGCTTGTGATGCAATGTCAAAAGAGTCTTCCCGAAGCCAAGAGGATTTGCCGCAATTTTCGAGAAAGTGCTGAAACAAGGAAAAAAAAACATTCGTTACGTGTTGGTATAAACAAGTTTATAATACATGAGAATAATTTTACCTTACATTATTTAATTCAGGACGCATTTTGCTCTGGGAGTACTCTTAGATATCCTTCCTGTAAAACTCGTTAACTGAATTTTCAACATATGCTTCTCAAATTTGCGTCTGTTACTAAATGGCACGGTACAATGGCACAATTTTACAATTTATGCTCATGAGAGATCAAAGAGCGCCAATAAATCTCTTCACACAAACTCGTTTCAGTCTCTCTTCTTTTACTTCATGGAAACAACATTGCTATATGGATAACAAGGAAACAAGGTGGGAGGAGTCAGGAAGAAAAAAAAACCTACCCCTAGGTCCTCAGGTCCCCTGTGAACGTGTTTCGAAGTCTGTTTGATCAGCTGACAGTAAATCTCATTCTGGAGTTCTGGATGATCTAGACAGGTTTGCATGGCATTCTGGGCTAGTGACACGTGATAATCAATGGCCGATTCCTGTGTTTGTACTGTGGTGAACAAGTGGATGGACTGGGGAGAAAACAACATTAAATCAAACTACTACACGAACAAAAGACCGTGCTTTTGCCACATTTCCAAACACAGAGAACAGATACACAGCAGATTAGTTTTGACAAACTTCGAAGTTCTTAGAAATGTGGTAAAATATGATCTCCAGTGTTCGGCATACTATCTCAGTGGGGACTAAAATTAAGGAGAAAACTGGGAAATGGAACCGTAAAATTCTACAGTAATCAGGTAATCAAGACCACATATCCAAACACTCTCATGGTTAGGTTTTCTTTGTTTAAACTTGCTGAATTATTTTCGAGTTTTCAATGGAAAATTCAGTGGAAAAACTGCCTGGCACACATTTGGTTGTTCATCTTTAATGAACAACCAACAGCTCTGCACTTAATTCTCTTGCCCCTATTCTCTATTTTCCAATTGCCCATAATTCACTGTTTGCCCCCCAATATTTAACATAAACTATTGCTGTGGAATGTTTTTGGGAATAAGCAGACCTCCCAAGAGCATTTCACAACAATAGTTTATGCAAAATTTTTTTTTGGGGGGGGGGGGGGGGGGACAGTGTGAATTATGGGAAAGTGGAAAATAGAGAATTTTCGTTTCCATTTTTATTTTCTTATTTTTTATTTTCTAAAGCACATTACTTGTCTAGTGACGTTCCTACCTTGAAGAGTTTCAGTGCTTCAGCCTCAAGTTCCTTGGTTGGAAGAGTTGTGAGTGGTTCAGCAATGGGTTCTTTAGTGTGAGTCAACACATGCCTGTTCCATATGTCACTCTCTGAAACAATACAATGGCCACATAAATCACAAGAAAATTATTAGACGTGTTGCTTAGTGCACAAAGGTAAGGCATAGCTGCATTACTTTTTCCATGTTCAGTTGTTATTACCTGGATCACAGTCTTGTGCGATGAGTTGGAAAATGCTCTTCTCAAAATTTGTCCCCATGTCTTCAATGCCACTGCCCGATGCCACTTTCAAATGAAACAACCAAGACTCCTAAGGCAAAAAATAACAAAAATTATTCAGAAATCCAAATTTTACAGTATTCCACTGTAACTCAGGTGACAGCAGCTTTTCAACAACACTAATTTAGGAATAAAACTGTCCCTTTAAAAGACTAAAATAGAAAATAAAATAGTAATAATATTATATTATCGTTGAGACTCTTGAATCACAAACACTTGACATTTTTTTGGTACATTTTTTTGGTGACTATAGATTATGAAGGCTCTTTATGTTATGTACAAAACTGGTGATTTTACAGTGCAAAGACACCAATATACAGTGGAGCCTTACAGTCACTTCGTTAATATGGTCACCTCATTATTGCGCCACTTTTTTGTCCCAGTGAAACGCCCATACATTTTCTGATAAGAAAACCCTGTTAATGCGGCCAACAGCCACAATCTGAAATCACAACCTGTATAATCCTTCATAATTTAACACCGTTAACATGGTCACTCATAGTGAGTGACATTTCAATTAAAGGAAAGGAAAGTGGCCACAATAACGTGGCCATTCCTCAGTAACACAATTTGAATCTAAAAAAAAAATGGTTGAAGAGATAAGTTATTGAAGCTTGGTACCTTTTCTTCCTTTGACTCAATCAACAGGTATGTGTTAGCAGGCTGTTTGAGTGATTTCATGACCAGAGTGTAATGACGATACGGAACTGGGTCAGCATTGACAGTGCCATTGCCAGAGTCTGGGGATTCCAGTTCCTCCACTATCACATCAATCATGTGTGTCATGCTGAATGGCACCTGTCAAACAAAATCAAGAACTCAGAAAAGACTGACAAGGTTTTAATGTGAGATGAAATGAGAATAACACTTGATCATGACAGCTGATAGGTGAGGCCTCATCGTAAATGACTATTAATATGTGCTCAAACAAGCTGGGAGTACACGGAAGCTGACGTTGTTTGCTTATCAAATAAGCAGAAGGTCTCAGTTGTTGACTCTCCTGACAAACTAATAGGTTTGATAAAATAACACAAGATCTAATGGAAGTCAACAAGGGCATATGAGAGATGGTGGTCAAACCACAGGGAGAATCATTTTATACATGTATCTTCAACACCCATTCACATTTGATCCTGGCCTCAGTCAAGGACAGTAATTAACCGCGCGGCCATGGGCCGAGCGCGGTTCTAGGTTTACCCGTGGTTTATTTTTTTTTTTTTGTCGGTGACCAGACGCAGACCTCCGCTCGGCCAAACTTTGAGTCACGGAACGTGTGATGTTTTTCCGCCAGAAGCTGTTAAAACATAAATACACGGACAATTTTACGGATATTGTTTTCTTTTTTGTGGGTAAAATATATTTTCTTTTTTTTTATCAAAGCGTTGGATTTAAAGGGAATAATAAATACGGTGAAAAAAGGTATTACATCAGCCATGGAATGCGCTGACGTTGCAGCTTTCACTTTCGCTACGTGACAAATAAGATCGTGTTTACTTTGCAAGTTTATTTCGGCAGAAGCGACGGTCATTAATTTATTTGTAATTTTGCCAGTATTTCTTGCGGTTTTAGGCAAATAAAGTAAATAATTTGACTGTTTCATCGCAGCGAGTTCATAGATCGGAAGCAAAATTAAATATTTGCAAGCCAAGCAAAAAACGTGTCAGAACGTGCGAAGATTACGTCATTGATAGGGAAATAACCACCGTACTAAAGATAGCCGTAGATAACGCAATTCTTGAATTATGTGACTCGTGTGACTTCTTTGCTAACCCTTAACTCAAGGGAAAAAAAACAGTTAAATTTAATCGTGACTTTAAAGAAAGAAAGCGGTTTGTAATAGTGTTCGTATCTTCATGCCCATACATATCCCGAAGAAAGTTCCAGATTAAGACTATTACGTCATCGGAGATGTCACAACGACTACGACTGATGGTGCGATAATAGAGTTTGTGTTGATCAAGTGCTGTGATGTCTACAGTAATCAATGGATCATCAAAGATTGCTTTGGAATATGCACTGCGTTGCGACTGTAGTACTAAGAAAACAGTTAAATTTTAAAAGCGCGGTTATAAGATCTAACAGATCTTCTTGTTTTTTTTTGTCGGTGACCAGACGCAGACCTCCGCTCGGCCAAATTTCGAGTTACGCAACGTGTGGTGTTTGTTCGCGAAAAGCTCTTGAAATATTAATACGTGGACAATTTTACGGATATTGTTTTCTTTGTTGTGGGTAAAATATATTTTCTTTTGGTTTTATCGAAGCGTTGGATTCAAATGGAATAATAACCACGCTAAAAAAAAAGTATTACGTCAGCCATGGAATGCGCTAACATTGCAGCTTTCACTTTCCCTAGGTGACAAATAAGATGGTGTTTATTTTGCAAGGTTATTTCGGCAGAAGCGACGGTCATCAATTTATTTGAAGTTTTGCTAGTATTTCTTGTGGTTTTAGGCAAATGACGTAAATTCTTTGGCTGTTTCATCGCAGTGAGTTCATAGATCGGAAGGAAAATTAAATATTTGCAAGCCAAGCAAAGAACTTGTCAAAACATGCAAGGATTACGTCATTGGTAGGGAAATTACCACCGTACTAAAAATAGCCTTGAATAACGGAAGTCTTAAATTATGTGACTCGTGTGACTACTTTTCTAGCCCTTTACTTGTGGAAAACATCAAAGAAATTTAATCATGACTTCTAAGAAAGAAAGCAATTGTTTATAGTGTTGTTATCGAATCGTTCATATCGTTCATATAGTGCATGCCCATACATATCCCGAAGAAAGTTCCAGATTAAGACCATTACGTCATCGGAGATTTCACAACGGCTACGACTGATGGTGCAATAATACAGTTCGTGTTGATCAAGTGATGTGATGTCTACAGTAACAAAAGAATCATCAAGGACTGCTTTGAAATGTGCACTGCGTTGCGACTGTAGTGGTAAGCAAACAGTTAATTTTTCAAAGCGCGGTTATAAGATCTAACAGATCTTCTTGTTTTCTCTAAGACTGATCTGTTGTCCATCATGGCACTTTTTAAAGAATGACACAAGAGAGATAACTTTTTATGAAACTCTAATTACTTGTCCTCTTAAAACCAATCAGCTTACCTTGTCATCTTCACTCTTGTAGTAACAAAGGTATTGGCCGAGTAGAACACTCCAACACTTCTTGGAAGAGCCATGTTTAACCTAGTGTCAGTCAAATAATAAAATTTCTTTGTTTTATTTATGTTTAACTCGATACAGCAGTCAGCTGCACTTAAAATTGGAGAATTAAGATGAACCTCTACGTAGTAAGAGAATTTCAAAAGGAGGAATAATGAAATAATAAGAGGATTGATTGAAAAAAATTGAAAAACTGAAGTTTGCAGAGGTCTCAATCCTATCCTAAGAGCAAACAGAGGTGGGCCATTACCTTTGTAAGCCAGCCTTTCATGAGCTCCTTTTCTTTTACTTGAGCAAACAGTGGAGTGCTTGAAAACTTTCTCATGACACTGTGCAGAACTGAAAAATAACAGTCAAGGTGGTCAATATAACAACAACGTCCATCCCCTATTAAACAGAGGCATGCTAAGCAATTGCAACTTTTTGTGTGACTGTCTAAGAATCTTCTCAAAAAATGTCAGGAAAGATTTTTGCATAAGCAATGTGATGGGCAAACTTAATGAAAGGCACAGTGCTTTGTATACTGGTACAGCAACCTATCTTCTAACAAGTTTGCTTATTGCAAAGTAGGTTACATGACAGTGGAATGTTTCATGTACATTGTTATGGTATTGTGAGATATTGCAGTCAACCGGCAATGGATCAAACAAATCAATGAACAAACCATCACAACAATGAACAAACAAACGAAAGAACAAACAAGCGAACAGATGGATGCAAATACAAATAGGTGGATGAAACAGATAGGACAGGAAACATGACTCGACCCACAGAACATGTGGGCATGTGTAAGTGTAGGTGTAAGAATGATTTTTTGGGGGGAGGTATTTTTATTTTTATTTTATTTAAGTTCTCTATATTTTGGGGGCATTTTTAATAAAACAGTTATTCCACTTGCACTTGTTGGATATGATATTATTAGACCCAACTCCCCACTATGCACTTCATTGGCTAGATCTACCATCTCATATCCAAAATGCTTTCGTGGAATAATAATTGTTAAATACACAAAACATGATATTGTTACCTCTGAGCCAGCTGTCTACAATTTCCGTTGTTTCTCCAGTCAAGTAGAAAGTCCTCTTGGGTGTGGTCACCTTGTTCAGATGATCAATGTTAGTATTGCTTACAACCTGCATGTCAACATGGGCCAGGGAACTTAATTCATAGCAATTATTAGCAGCATATGTTGAAACTTTACAAAGTGTTACTATGGTTCATTGCAAGAATAATCTACCAAATATTGCAGCATTTTATACTTAACCTATTCTCATTTACATTAGTGTAGTGTACATGTACATTATAATTGGAAAATGACAGCAAAAAAAAGCTTGC
Organism: Orbicella faveolata; assembly: GCF_042242905.1. Taxonomy (NCBI): domain Eukaryota; kingdom Metazoa; phylum Cnidaria; class Anthozoa; order Scleractinia; family Merulinidae; genus Orbicella; species Orbicella faveolata. The sequence continues at coordinate 5,178,235 of NW_028301552.1, read as the reverse complement.
TAACTTCAAAATAAAACATCATATATGACGAAAATTATAACAAACAACATTAGAAAATAAGCCTGATATTGTTACCTCAAAGGTAAGTGCACCATCTGTCCTAGCAATTCTGCAAGTATCATCCAATGGAATTTGACCCAAGGGCTTCCTGTTCACGTCATTCTGCAACAATCAACGTGTTAATAACCAATACTTTCTTCTATTCACAGATGGGAACATGTTGTCACTTACAAGCTCACATAAAATGTAAAAGTAAAGTCTGCATGCAAACCAAGTGACCCATCAGGCTGGAGCTTATAAGTGTCTCCAGTTTCTGTAGTGTGAGGCGACTAGGAGTATTTCTACATTGTATTCCCCCCCCGATGGGATGCTGGTCAATTGCAGGGTTATCCCCAAGCATTAAGTTTACCAGTACCCATTAATACAACTGGGTGGAGAGAGGCACTGTAAGAATAAAGTGTCTTGCCCAAGAACACAACACAAGGTCTCCAGCCAGGGCTTGAACCTGAACTGCTTGATCTGGAGGTGAGCACCTCCACACTTACAAGCTCACACAGGTCAATCCTCATGCTTGATTCTTTGTCCCCTCAAGACATGTCCAAGATTCAAGGTAGCTAGCAACAGTTTCCAGCACTTTCCATCAATGTGTAAGTGATGAGAAGAGCTGGAATCTGTTGCCAGCCACCTTACCCTGAAAAATTCACTACCAAAGACATAGCTCTACAAAGAATGGTGTAGTGTTTGTCATGCAAGCAGCCAGGAATCAGAGTCTCTATTGAACAACTTCATCAGTTCTACATGTAGACTTGAATCTTAGATGTCTATCAAACAGCGAAGAACTTAATCCCAACAGCAAGAATTAAGATATATAATGTTGAGAACTTAAATGAGTGACTTCAATCTTTTCCTGTGAACAGAAATGTGTAAAACGCTCCAAAGCATGACAAAATTGTTCAGTATATGTACATCTTTTTACCTCTGTCTTGTAATAGTAGAGTTTCCCATCACCAAGAACAAACCACCTCTTCTTCCAGTTTTTCACACGGCCACCCAGTTTGGTAAGATAGCCTTCCTTTCTCTGATCTTCCTAAATGTATGTACACAAAAATATGATTAACAAATGCTGCCTGAAATATTTTGGCATTATGATAGTTGTTTACATGGGCCTTGAGTATATGACAATATCTATATCTGTTCCAATGGCAGGACAGACAAATTAACTCAGCCTGATGGCTACACATATCCAGCACTTAATTCACAGCAAGAAGTGACTAGAAGTATCACTCTCCCCCCCCCCCCCCCCCCCAACTGGATGAGATGCCAGAACATTGTGGGTACCCTCCCCTGCATTGCCAGTTTTCTTCGACAAATTACTTTAATTAATTTATACTCCTTTACTCCTGGGGGAGAAAAAGCACTAAAAGACAGTGGAAGATCTCATTCAATAACACAACCCAACAATTCTGATGAAGTCTTGTAGATCGATCTGACATGCCAACCACAAAATTACCAAACCTTCTACTTTGAAAATTTTGTCAAGCATCTGTAAACCTTTCTTTTTCTCAAAATACATCTAAACCTATTGCAACTGTGTTAATTTACCTTTTTCAAGCTAACTGTTGTATATGTAGCACAAGTCTTCAAAACGTGAGTAGTTCCTTCAAGAACCTTATCAGTCTTTTCTTTGACTTGTGAATCTTCTTCTGTTGCCGCCACTTCATCTGGTGGCGTGCAGTAGTCTCCTGCAGAACTCTCGTTATCAGAGGAGTCTGTGGACTCCCCAGAAAAAGGTGTGTTCCGAAGCTGAGAAGCTCTCTGTTTCACGCAAATAAACAAGTATTAACAAAGTGAACTATTCAGATGTGCAAATCAAGTAGAATTTTACAATCAAAATTGTTTTGAAATTATAGGATAAAAAGTGCCAAACAATAACAACACTAGCAAGGTTTCTTTCAATCCTAGCAATTGAATAAGACCCATCAGCACCAGAGCTCACCTCCAGTTTTTGTAGAATTTGAAAAGAGACATTGGCCGCACCGATAAAAGGCTACAAGGAAGTCTGTTCTGGGTCAGAAAGACCAACAGTACTTGCTCAACCCATTGGGTGCCAGACCATTGTGAATGATGTGTGCCACACCATTTTCACTGAAAATGGGTGTCTAGTAAAAAACTTCATGTGTCGTATTAAGCTTTTCACTTAAACTATAGCCATACACATTTTCTGAAAGGTCATGATAAAAGTGTCCCTTCAATGCGGTTAATTTCACTGAGGTTTACATCATTTGATATCCATATGACATCACAGCAATGGGAAATTAGCAGTCTCTTGAAAAATCTCCTACAAATCTCAGGTGCCAATAAAAGTTGTTTCCAGTGTGCCTGGAGTTTGACCAAATCTCCTAAATTTTTGACATACTCAGTTCGTCATATAGGCAACTGAGGGACAAATCACGACCCACTGAATACGTCATATAGGGACTAACTGAGGTTTCTGACTCAAAGTAGTATCCTTGTAAGTGAGTACCTTATTATAGGAAATTAACGCTAGTGTTAATTAATGTATTTGAAATTAATGCGACTTAAATTAACGTGAATTGAAGGTAAATTTGCTCCCCAATAAAGGAAATTAATGCAAGAGAGAGAGAGGGAGAGAGAACAGGAACCAATTTATTTTAACACTGTAAAGCTGACAGCAAAGACGAACAAAATTCAGTTGAAGTACAGTAAACGATTTTCTAAATGTGAAAAATTGATGTGAAGAATAAAATTTATTGTTTGGCTGTGTCAAGAATGTCTGGAGTGTGTCACAGATTTGGGGGAAAATAATAGTAATTAAAGTCGCAGAAATTAACACGCAACTTAATTAACAGGAAGTTTTCAAGGTAAAAATTTTTCAAGGTAGAAACATCAACTCGGAATTTTCTTCCGAGTTGATGTTTCTACCTTGAAAAATTTCTAACTTAATTAACGGCACAGAAATTAACATTAACATAAATTAGTGCGACTTAAATTAACGCAAATTTTTGAAATTCGCGTTAATTTCATGAAGCGTTAATTTCCTATAATAAGGTATATACATTGTACGTCACCAGAATATAATGTATTGTGGAATTGTATGTATGTGTTGTGATGCAGGCACATACCCCTTTCAATGTTGTGTACACAGGACAGGTTTGTTCCTGTAGGTGTGTTAAAAAATAAAATGATTAAAAAACATTGAAACAAACCAATAATAAAGTAATAGAACTAAAAGAACAAGGAAATGAAAAATTAAAATACTGGTATATCAAAAATTTGGGTTAAAAAATAAAACCAATTAACAGAAAATACAACAAAAGTTTAAAAAATTCTGTCAAATAAGAATATGAGTACTGCCTGCAATGTATGGACAAGTCTAGATGAGTCAATTAACTTCTCACGTACATGTATGTTTTCAAAAATAAATAAATTTATCATTTTTGGCTGACAGGCAAGTCAAGTTTCTTGAAGGAGGATATTTGAGGACATCATTACAGAAGTCCTGAAACAGCTAGATGGATGTGCATATTTGGGGCGCTAGTAAGAATGACTTTCGGCCTAGTACATCAGTAGTTACCTATTACCTGAAGTACAAACTCAAAAATTTCAATTTTATATTTAATAGTTATCTTTGAACATCTTCCACTGACAGGCAAGACGTTACTTGGGTACAGGACAGTTTTCAGCTACAGGGGAGTTTTCAGCTTCAAAATGTCTATGTGGTCTCCCAAGTGGAATTTGAAGTATTGACATCATTCAAGCTTTACTTAAGCTGAATGGAAACTCACAGAACTTGAGGAATGTATATGTCGTTGAGTTATCATTAAATTCTATCATCTGTACATCATACCGTCAGCATATTGAGGTCTTTGGTGTTGTTCTCCAATGTCCCAAAAGGAGGAGAATCAGAGCCGACTATAAAACAAAAAACTTTTCCCAGTCAACAAATGCTTGTTCATACATGTAGCTTCACATGTTTGTTTTAATGTTTTGATATCTACCACTGCAAAATCAGACTCAATTGTGTCAACTCATGATTCTGCTTCAACTTCTCTACCGTTAAAATTCAACATAGCGTTATCTGGTAAAAATTATTAAAAACATAGGCTTTCAACAGTTGAAAGATGTTTTTGATAATTTTTACCAGAGAATGCTATATTCAATTTTATCACATGTGATCAATCTCGGTAATGGATCTTTAATATTTTTACTCTACTGTTATTTGTTCCTTTGTTTCTTTCATTCTGAGATATGAACAATTATTGCAATGTTAATCTACAGATCTGAATTTAAATCATTCTACATTTCAGTTGCACTGTGTGAATGGTAAATGAATGAATGGTAAAGTCTGCATACAAGCTACTGAGTGGCCCATCAGGCCCATGCTTGTCCTACTTACTGTAGCATGAATTGACTAGGAATATTACTACTCCTCATTGGATGGGATGCTGGTCCATCACAAGGTTACCCCCAGCATTAAATGTGCTGGTATCCATTTGTACACCTGGGTGCAGAGAGGCACTGAGAGAGTAAAGTGTCTTGCCCAAGAACACAACACAATGACCCTGGCAAGGGCTCAAGCCTGAATGCTTGATCCAGAGTCAGGCACACTAACCATGAGGCCACCGCGCCCTATGTGTCCCATGGCGCAACAAGGACAAATGTTGTATGTAATTAATACACTTTACACCACCACATGTACATTCTACACTTCGAAATTGTTACGTATAATGTTGTGTGCAATAATTTCAAGGATGTCCACAGTGCAACATTTACCTCCAATATTCAAGAAAACTTTCGTTACCTGAATCATCATTCCACATCCAGGACTGAATTCCACCCTGTAACAATGCTACTGCCACATCTTCTTTATTAACTTGAGGGGCCTCCTCACTCTGAAGTTCTGTTTCTGCTAGGTAACTAGTAAAATTAGCTTCCATTCTTACTACCTCCTGTGGCTGTTCCCGCAAGTTAGCTTTTGGCACTGGCGGCACAGGCGGAGGTACAGCATTTTCAGGCTCAAAACGTGGAGGAACAGGAGGTGGAGGTGGTGAAAGTGGCACACCACTATCTACTGACACTTGACTTTCTGTCACAGAATCTAAACAAGTTCTTGCTGAATCTATTTCTTGTTGGGCTGAATCTAATTCCTGTTCAAGAGATTGGTATATTGGATTGGGAGACACAGTCGGTTCTGTTAAAGAACCCACTGATGACCTACTGTCAGATAGTGACTCTTGTTCAGTTTTTGCAACACTTGGAGCTAAACTTTGGTTCTCTAAATGAAGTGTAACTAATTCACCAAGCTGTGCATGAAATTCCTCTCCATCGAAAACTTGATCACCAGGTTGTAAGTAAGTTTCAAAGGCACTGTCTTCTAGCTCTGAATCTACAGTAGACTGGCTGTCGTAAAGTTTCTTCCGTGACAAGTTTTCTGATGACACTAACTGCATGTAAGGATTGTGTGAGTTTTGTATTTGTATGAAAAATTTCGCCTGAGAGCTACCTGGGCTCGTCAACCCTCTCTTTAGTGACATGTAATAAGATATCTGTGCAGCTCTTGGATCATCAGAATTCCCAATATATCGAGGAATTTTTGACGGGGATTTACCACTCGATGTTCTTTTTATTTGTATCTCAGCCGGTTGATCGGATATTATTGTTCCAGTATCATTGCCGTCTTCAACTGTTTCTTGTGCCAGCTCATCTGGTGACATGGGTGTCAGTGTGGTATTTAGTGAGCTTGAGGAGTCCACTAGAGTTGGACTCCTAACGTCCTCATTTTGAAAGGATTGAAAGCCAGATTCTCCTTGATCTGTTTCAGGCTCCAAAACATAATAGTCACCACACTGTGACTGAACCTCAGCAAGTTCGCTAGACAATCTAACCACTTGATCTGGTCAAGAAAAGAAATGAAAAGCATCACAAAATTAGCAACACTGCTAAATCTGTGACTGTTGATATTTAAAGGTAAGTTAATAATAATTATAATTATAAATTCTGATGTTTTTTGTTGCTGGATGGAAGACTTTGCAGTCCAGCAGCTTTGCCAGCTTACAAATCCTAATTTATTATTAATACACTTTCCAAACTTTCAACCTACCATTAATTCTTGTACTAAAACATCAATGCCCTAAAAAATGGCAATCTTGTTAATTTCATCACAACTTTTCACTTTCCTTCCAATTCTTGTGGTCAACAAGGTCAAACTGCAGGTTTCTGCAGCTAGAATTATTTTCCCAGAGAACCTTGAGGATCTTACCTTGGGAAAAATGAAGCTTGATCTCAATCTCTTTGATCAGCTCCATAGCTTGTTTATGTGAAGTCCGCAGCTGCTCATTCTCTTTGGTAAGTTCTTGTAGCTTGTCTTCATACTGTTGGAAATAAATGTAAAACCCTGCATTCATCCAATTTTTTTTCTTCTTTCTTCATATTGCATCAAAAACGAACCATATAGTAAATAAATAAAGAACTAGTTAGAGAGGCTCTTCGTCCACTGTTTTCAAATACAATTGCAACTTTCAAGCATTATTTTGCTCTTGTGCAGTCGGGAAGGAAACCAGAGAACCATAAAAATAAAATCTTGAAGCAAGGCTGAGTAATAACAACAAACTTGACCCACACATGACGCTGGGGCCGGTATTCAAACCCTGACCACACTGGCAAGAAGCAAGCACACTCACCACTGCACCACCCCTGCCCCCCTGTGACAAAACAAAATCATAACCCAGAAACCTACACTTCAAGGCTCAAACCGTATGTTTCACTCCGCAGCCTAGAATTATGCCAACCATAAGGCCAGTGACCCCATCCCTACCAACCTCCCCCTCCCACATATACAAACATTTAACAAACATTATTTAAATTCAAATACCGACTAAGTGCTATACCTCAGAAATCTTGTTATGCATCCAGTTTTTGATATGAGCAGCTTTATCTTCAACTTCTCTTTCACGAACAATTCGCCTTTGTTTCTGTCCAAGATTAAAACGAGATGGGTAGCTTAAAATTTGTCCAATTTGTAAACAAGAATTTTAAATCATAGATATATATCAATTAATTACTGTATGAGAGAAAATAATCAGCAACAACATACCTCGCTTTCAAGTTCAGTCTCTAAATGTGCAACTGTTTGATCTTTCACTGCAAGCAAAGTCTCCAAACGCTGGACCTGAAATCAATAAACATTACACCATGTCACACTGATAACCAGGTATAGGACATACATGTAGCTACAGAGATACTCAAAAGCTGGAGCCCAGAATCTTATGAAGATCTGATCTCTCCTACAGGGGCAGGACCACCTGAGGTTGTCACTTAGATCTCCTTAATATAACATTTACTAAAATACTCATTAATTAATACCTTCTCTCTGCCTATTTACAATAAAGTCAAGTACATACATGAACAGATAACAGCTGAGAATTTAGTAACAACTAAATTTTGTTGTGTAAATAAAATGACTTCTTCTTATCTGTGCTGAGCCACAATTTCACTCGAACTTAGACCAACAATGCATAGGCAGTCCGACTATGCGGATAAAATTTTGGATTCATTGTCACAGATAAGGATAACATTATGAGTCTTATTTTATTACTTATCATTAGAAGTATTATTATACATGTAAATGAGAAACCTGTTCTACAATATCTGTGTGTGGTGGACATTAGGTCAAAGTGAAATCAAATAGGATGATTTTTGAAATAAGAACTTGTTTTTGAAATGAGAGCTTGTTCATCGCTTAAATGTTAGGGTTAATCGATTTAAACACACAGTTATTGTACATGCAAATTATTAGTACCTGCTGAGCAGTTTCTGCAGCTCTTGCGTTAGCATTTCTTGACTGTTCTTCCAAGTCTTTTAACTTTGTAAAACAAAATCAAACATAAATTATTATATTTGAGTTTCACATTTGGGGATTTTACGATCGCACGAGTATGAATTTTCAGTTTGAATTAAAATCAGGCAAGTTGCTAAATATACACAGCAGCTTCCAGTTAGCATAAATTAGCAATTTGGTTAGTCTGATTAGGTCTCCAATACCTGATTAGCACTCCTGATCAGTTAGCCTAAGAATGCATGCTTAGCTATCATTTGTCTGTCTTGAATTTTCAACCCTATCTCAAACTTGAAATCCAAACTCATGAAAAAAAATTAACTAAATAACAATGTTGTTGCAAAACTGCCAGGGTGCATTCAGCATAGGTTACGCCAAAGATCTTCCACATGACCTTTAAAATTTTGTGGCGCACCAGTGTGCGATTGGAGTTTTCGGCATATAGCAGTGTGCACATTTATATTTGCTGGTGCTGCTATATAAATGTTTGACTACACAAGGCGAATTGGTGTGATAACTATGGCTTCTTAATTTCTCTTTATGCCCCATATCCTGGCCAGTAATGGGCATCTTATACAATCCATTTTAGTCCAAATTTTTCCACCCACGTTGGGTGGCGTTTTTAAAATAGCAGTCTTCAGCATGGGACTTTGGCCGCTTGCCAGGCACGTGACATGGAATTTAAAAAGCCTTGGCGTATCTTCAGTGTTGAAGATCTTTGGAAGACCTGAAGACCACAGCACATTTAAGGTAAGTCTTGTATAGGTTTACTTTGTAAATACATGTAGTCTATTTTCAACAGTATTTTAAACAATTATAAAGTTTTGCAAATTGGAGTCATCCCACAACCTTGTGTAATTTTGTCAGCCTTTGAAAAACTTCTTTGGGCTAATTCATTTGAAACTGCACTCAAAATCATGTGATTACCTAAACAAAGTCATTTAATCATTTTTGAAATACAACTTTTCTGGTGATATTTAGGGCCACACACCCTTGCCCTAACCCCCTGAAAAAATGTCCCCGGTGATATTTGCTCAAAGCACTATCTCAAGGGTTTATTTTCAGAAGTTTTAAGTATCGCAACAAACTTAAAGAAAGTGCATGACCTATATCTTAAGGCAAGCCTATACAGGTTTTTAAACACCATTAGTCACTCAACTGAAAAAGAAGGTCAATATCACATGTAACTGGATCAATTTTAATGACAAAAGTTTAAAATGAGATTCAAAAATGACAAAATCGCAAGTCAAATGATCACCTGAATCTATTTTTCCAAAAGATGATAGATAGGTGAGTCATGTTTATGGAAATAAAATTTTAATATCACATGTAGTAGGCCATATTTTGATAGTTGTCGCTGGAACAGATACATTGTGGTACAAAATTAAACAGTGATATTGACTTCTAAAACTCTCATTTTAGGAGATGTCAACCGAGACAAATTTATGGTTTGGCATACATGTAAATATATAGACAGTCCAACATCTAACTTGGTTTTCATCACAAAATTTATCTTCAAATAAGGAATTACTAAACCATGAATTTCCTGCATGTGCATTCCTCTGACAAGAACATACATGAATACTGTAAGCTACAACTTGCTAAAAACAATATTGATTCTGTCATTTTCGTCAACAATATTAGTTCCAGAAGAAGAAGCCCTATAGAAAATACTCTCAGAAATATTTTTTGTTCAAAAATGTTGAGTGCTCGCTCATCATCTATCAATTAATTCGTGAGTTTTCGACAAGTCGTCAATGTGGTTTCCTTGATTCCAAATGAGAGGAAAAAAATCTTCGCTTCCTTGAACTTTTTGACTGGGAGAAATACAACATCTGGAAACCTGTTGAATTACTGTTTTAAGAGCAAACACACTTTCAGACTATTAATTTTTAAACAGCTGATCGTCCGAATTAATTAAAATTTACAATGCAAGAATTTCGATGATCCACTCAAAGCAATTTCTAGTCCGTGTGTATAAGTCAAAATGCAAAGAGTTAGATCGCGATATCGAAATTCCTTCGACTGACTTGCCCAAAATTTCGAGTTTCTTCGAAAATGAAACTGATGAATCGAATCAAGTCGAAGAAATCTCAAATTTCAAGTTGTCGAAATGGCGGTTGATTTTACTGTTGACGCTATCGGTGTTAACACTACACTAATGTAATTTTAAACTTACTTTACTGCCACAAAAACGTTCAAAAGTTATCTCTTTTTAAATGAAGGTTTGGAAGGTGATTAGGAGTGCAAACTTCAGAAAATCCGGCGGGTCGATTCATATCAGTCGCCGAACACAATTTGAAAACAAACATTCCGACATACAGTTGATTTGTAACCCAGGATCGGCTGAAGATTTCTTCTGAGATACTTCAACATTATACGAAACCGCGAAGAATACAGTGAAAACAATAACAATGAAACAAATAAGATAGACTTGCACGGATACGATTCAGCAAATTCAATCGCAGCATGCCCAGAGCGACAACAGAACACACAACATTCAAGACTGTTCCTCACCTTGTGACCAATAACTTCGCGGACTTTCGCCGCTTGCTCCCGAAATTTCTCGAGTTGATTTTCCAAATATTTACATCTTTGTTTGTAGTCAATCTCATTTTCGCCGACCTCTGTAGAGTATACTTGTGGTCCGTTCCTTCTTGGCGAATTATCCATCCTTCGCAAAGATTCAAAACCAGAAATGGTGGTCGGACAACATTTAGTAAATTTTCCTGGGCGCGATCGTTCTCTTTTACCATAAACTTGCACTAATGACTAAACCTTCCTTTTTCCAAGTCCGTTTTAAATCCTCTTTCAATGATGAGAATGTTAAGCATTTTGTTTGCACGTCAAAATGATGGACAAACGGAACTATACCACGCTTCACATCGCGGTTTATCAGTTCCGAATACAACATCCAAAAGTGTGCTGACTTCTTGACCCAGCTCCAGTCGGACTGTGATGTCATCGTATCATCTTCGGCGTGACACATTACAAAATGTCTTAATCTTTTAACAACCTTCCATAACAAACGAAGGCATTCTTTTGAGACAAAAGAAAGAGCTGCACCTATAAATACCGCTACAATAGACCAAAAAAGCAAAAATTAGAAGTTAAAAAACCCACAAAACTGTAGGTTGGTCAAGTCACGAACTTTTACGAAGATCACACGACTGTTTACAGACGTCAAATTGCAAACCGGTGACTTCGGTGATAGCGTTACTTCCGGTTTTGTGGGCGTATATACCAAAGAATATCCAAGGTGTTAGGTTGTTCCGCAGAGGCGGCATTGTGCTTGCGGCTTCGAATAATTTGGATCAGACACTCACTTGAGTGTACGTGATCGCGACCTTGTGAAAGGCAGCATTTGATAACTTCGGTAAAAGCCATTTCCGCCAATTAAGTGCCATTTTCATGCAAGGTGCTGTCGAAAACTCTCGAAAGTGAACTGATCCGGGGAAAGATCGACCGGCACTGTTGAATCCCTTTGTTTAACTAAAAACAAAATGTTTGCAGTTAGAATTTAATTTCTCTTTTCCATCAATAAATGAGGGTTTTAAAGCAAGGCTTTTCTATATCATTAGCAGATTTCATACAAATTCACTATAAATCAACGCAATGATTTTGATCTTTCAAGCAGTTGTTCGGTACTTCCTTCTCAATTTAAAGTTACTTAAATCCTTTTGAGTAGACATTATCCGGTAAATCCTTGCACACCAGCCAACTGTCTGCCGGACTGCAAAGACTTCAAATGTACCAGGGACCACCCAGAAGTAAAATAATCTTATCTAATTTTCACAATGTAACGGTAAGTGGATGCGCTAAGGAAGAAAACTATTATTTCCTACCTATATACATATACATTTAAAAAGAATTTTTTTTAAATAATGAAATCAAACAATAACTTTTTTTATCACTTGATTACAGCACATTGTGTATATTTTTGATAATTTATTCCACCACAGTCACTAACCCACAAATATCTCCCAAGACTTCGCGATGATAATTTAGAAAATCGCGGTGTTTGCACAGTTTATTTAGTTTCTTTTATTAATTAATATTTTAATATTGATATTTCCTATTTTCAGTATTTTGTTTCTCCTGGTTACAAATTCTTGAATCAAGAGCAAATTATCGAAGAAAACATCAGGATTTACTGGTCACCAAGTGGACATCATGGCGCCACTTTGACCAGTCTTTTTATTAAGGTTACAGTATACCTTCGGGTCGGCAATTTTGTTTCAAATTTGGATTTTTGGGTCAAAATAGTGGTCGAAGAATAATCTCTAATTTCTGAAAAAAAAAATTGAAAAAGGCTAAATATTGGCGGAGAAATGGCGGTTTTATGTTTTCACCGGAAGTAAAAGTTTACCTCTTGATTGACAGCCCTATGGCGCGTATGCAATCAACCGAGACGATTTTCGCGGGAATTACCTATATGGATGTCACGAATTGACTACTCAGTTGATCAGCATTGTTGTTCTGACTACCCACCATTTTTAGTGCAGAGTGCACTATTGGGATGGTTATGGGGGTTGCCTGCCGCTAAGGAACTAAGGCGCTATGGCGCTATGGCGCTATGGCGCTATGGCGCTATGGCCCTAAGGCGCTAAGGTGTAAACTTTAATGTTTGTTTAATTAATTAATTTCAATTAATTAATTAGTCTAGAGGCAAGGAAGTAATGGGAGTAGGGTGGGAAAGGTACATGTGTACTCTACGTAAAACACATTCCATCGCCGTCGCTTAACTTTGAACATCGAAAAGCTATATATTTGTTTCAGGTAACCCCTTGCTCTCCTTGTGGTACCATTCTCCTTAGAACAAAACTAATTTGCCCTAAACGCATGCGTAGATTAGTTAGGGTTCGTGGCTTCTATATTAGGTGAAGGATACATTGCATACGGAATCACGCACAAATGTTGAGTGGTTTTCCTTATGGTAGAGCTCAACATGTAAGACGCATGCGTTCTAGCATTGTTAGTGTTATACACTATCTTTACACGCAGTATTTTATATATCGTGTCATGTGACCAAGGACGGCAGTTATTTTTCAGGTAGCGCCAGTTGTCCCTTTTTATTGCAAAAGTGAAACGTTACTGTGGCTGCGTAGCTTTTAGAGTTACAAACAGGTCGGTTCAACAAATATCATCTGCTGTTTTCAATCTACAATAGTGTGCTTGTCAGAATTCAAATATATTGCTTCTCCTTAGCGACTTGTTTATTTCTTGCCTTAATTGTGTCTGTAAGAGAGACCAAAAAGTTCTCAAGTTAGTGGCGTTAATACTCCGCAAATTGTGAATTTGTAACAAAAGAGACCAGGAAAATGCTCAAATATTGCTGCAGACGCCGTGGTACCTAATGAAAGCGCAAATTAATTTAATCAGTCTTTGAGGAGACTCATTCATATCGGCCAAGTAGCGCTGTTTATCTTCAATACTTTTCGTTGAAAAGCTTCTCAGCCATCAATATCGTTGTGTGTTAATTTTGAATTGTTTTATTGTTAACAACAAAGGTGGCAACAGAAAAAGAAAGTGGTATTTCGTGACTATCTGATAATTAAATTAGTTCTTGTTCATCGGTAAAAATTTGCATTTTTAGTAAAACATCGTCTCTGTTCCGTTTCTTCATCACTACATCAGATATTTAACTTTCTTTCATTTATCTCCAAAAAACAAGGACATCTTCCGTATGTTTTGGAGAAAACAAGGGTTTCATATTACATGGCTTTGCGAGGAAAACAAAAGTATCAAGTTACAAAGTTGGCGTGAAGAGCTAAATTGTCACGTTTGCTGCTTCAGCGTATTGTTGAATTTAAAATGAACGAAAATCAACTTAAAGCACCAGTAGTAATTAATTTGTGCGTAATTTTTGGACCTTGAATGAAAATACAACCTTGAAACATACACACTGCAAAGGGGAAAACCCGTAGCAGACTACCAAGGTAGACACAAACCGGAAGTGAACCGAGTAGGGGTGAGTACTTATGGGACTACTGTACCAGAGCTATCAATTGCGCTCTGCACTATCTGAGATTGTCTCACTAGTTAGTGCAGAGTGCACTATTGGGATGGTTATGAGGGTTGCCTGCCGCTAAGGAACTAAGGCCCTATGCCGCTATGGCGCTAAGGTGTAAACTTTAATGTTTGTTTAATTAATTAATTTCAATTAATTAATTAGTCTAGAGGCAAGGAAGTAATGGGAGTAGGGTGGGAAGGTACATGTGTAATCTACGTAAAACACATTCCATCGCCGTCGCTTAACTTTGAACATCGAAAAGCTATATATTTGTTTCAGGTAACCCCTTGCTCTCCTTGTGGTACCATTCTCCTTAGAACAAAACTAAGTTGCCCTAAACGCATGCGTAGATTAGTTAGGGTTCGTGGCTTCTATATTAGGTGAAGGATACATTGCATACGGAATCACGCACAAATGTTGAGTGGTTTTCCTTATGGTAGAGCTCAACATGTAAGACGCATGCGTTCTAGCATTGTTAGTGTTATACACTATCTTTACACGCAGTATTTTATATATCGTGTCATGCGACCAAGGACGGCAGTTATTTTTCAGGTAGCGCCAGTTGTCCCTTTTTATTGCAAAAGTGAAACGTTACTGTGGCTGCGTAGCTTTTAGAATTACAAACAGGTCGGTTCAACAAATATCATCTGCTGTTTTCAATCTACAATAGTGTGCTTGTCAGAGTTCAAATATATTGCTTCTCCTTAGCGACTTGTTTATTTCCTGCCTTAATTGCGTCTGTAAGAGAGACCAAAAAGTTCTCAAGTTAGTGGCGTTAATACTCCACACATTGTGAATTTGTAACAAAAGAAACCACGAAAAATGCTCAAATATTGCTGCAGACGCCGTGGCACCTAATGAAAGCGCAAATTAATTTAATCAGTCTTTGAGGAGACTCATTCATATCGGCCAAGTAGCGCTGTTTATCTTCAATACTTTTCGTTGAAAAGCTTCTCAGCCATCAATATCGTTGTGTGTTAATTTTGAATTGTTTTATTGTTAACAACAAAGGTGGCAACAGAAAAAGAAAGTGGTATTTCGTGACTATCTGATAATTAAATTAGTTCTTGTTCATCGGTAAAAATTTGCATTTTTAGTAAAACATCGTCTCTGTTCCGTTTCTTCATCACTACATCAGATATTTAACTTTCTTTCATTTATCTCCAAAAAACAAGGACATCTTCCGTATGTTTTGGAGAAAACAAGGGTTTCATATTACATGGCTTTGCGAGGAAAACAAAAGTATCAAGTTACAAAGTTGGCGTGAAGAGCTAAATTGTCACGTTTGCTGCTTCAGCGTATTGTTGAATTTAAAATGAACGAAAATCAACTTAAAGCACCAGTAGTAATTAATTTGTGCGTAATGTTTGGACCTTGAATGAAAATACAACCTTGAAACATACACACTGCAAAGCGGAAAAGCCGTAGCAGACTACCAAGGTAGACACAAACCGGAAGTGAACCGAGTAGGGGTGAGTACTTATGGGACTACTGTACCAGAGCTATCAATTGCGCTCTGCACTATCTGAGATTGTCTCACTAGTTGGTATTAGGCGTGTCTCTATTAAGTTATAAGTAAACATAGACCACGTTTAATCCATGGACCAGTTCGAAAAAGCGAAAACAGCGAAGAACGAATGAAAATACATCAATGAGTGAAGAAGCGAAAGTTCGCCACGCGGACGAAGCTATAGTTATCGTATAAGGCGGGCAAATATTCGTGGTAAGAGAAAAGAAAGGTTCTGTAAAAATTTCGGAACTTGACAGCAATAACAGGGATGCTGACAGAGACTCTTCTGATGAGCCCGATATCGACGAATCGTCGGACTCATTGAGACCATTTGAAATATTATCCATGCACAGTTGTCCACACACAGTTGCTCTCTGCGCTTTCTTTTGTTTGTTTCCTTCGCTCAGCCACTCTAGCGTTCGTATCCTTTTTAGTCTTCCCCATTTTGCCAGACCAGCTTCAAGAAAAACCGAGCTACAGAAAAATTATCTCTCTGCCTTCGGTTCCTTGAGCGCATTGCTAAACATAAGAAGGTTTTAGCGATTCGCGCGTAAATTTCACCAGGAGTTCCCTGCACTGATTGGCTTAGTTATCTGAGAACCCAGTTGAAGGCGTCTGTGGGCGGAGTTTGTTTGCGAAGCATAAAATTTTTCTTAGCGCTGTTTTCTCGAATAAATTTTTTCACTTGAAGTAGACACTTTAAAGAGCTATAACTCAAAGGGATTTTGTTCAATTGCTCTTAAATTTGGACAGTGGCTAGTTTAACATATAAACTACAAAAGCGTGTCTGGGAATTGTTAATTTCGAGATTCTTTTTCTTCGAGAGCGATTTTTGTACGATCACTCCACATTTTTTTAATCCTATTTCGAAAATGTTCTGTAACTTTTTACTGCAATTGAATATGCCAAAACGCAGACACGTTTTTTAAGCGCTTTGGGCCCTGAAACCGAGGAAAAAATTAAATTGGCGAAAAACGAAATTCGCTTTGACTTGTAGCTTTCGAAAGGTGATTCGGGCGCGCGCATTTAGTGGTCGTGAAAAATTCGACAATTCATTTTCTTTCAAAATTCTTGGTATAGTTTGATAGCCAGCTCCATAAGCTTTAATTTGATATAGGGGTTTAGGTATCTACAGCTTAAACTGCACGCGCTACATCGCTTGCGCGCGAGACACCCCTGAAGGTATACTGTAACCTTAAGTACCGCGGTCTTACTGTAGGTGGATAATTGAAAACAAAATTAAAACCAAACTGGAAAGGTTCTCTCGCAGACTTTTCAGTTTTTTTAAGCCACGAGATAAAAAAAAAAGCACTAAAAAAAGACAAGAAAAAAACAAAAACTAGGAAAATCGCGGTGTTTGCAAAGTTTATTTAGTTTCCATTATTAATATTTTAATATTGATCTTTGACATTTTTAGTGCAGCTCAATCCCTAATTAATAAACGAACACCCTCGGGGAAATGGATAGCGGCCGCTTAAAAGGGGTTGGCCGTTTAATATATGTAAAAACAATAAAGAAGCCCTCATCTGGACTTTGATTACTGGCCGCCTAATAGGGGTGGCCGTTTAACAGGTTGCCGCTTAATAGGGCTTGGACTGTATTTTGTTTCTCCTGGTTACGAATTCTTGCATCGAAAACAAATTATCGAAAAAAAAAAGACCCATCAGGATGAAATGGTCATCACGTAGACATTATATGGCGCCATTTTTGACCCGTCTAAGTAATATCTACATGAATAATTAAACACAAAACCAAATTAAAAGGTTCTCTCGATGTCATTTCAGTTTCTTTTTAAGGCACGAGGAACAAAAAGAACTATAAATAGCTTTTTAAAAAGACAAAAAAAAATCATGGAATAAACAGACTCGACATCCGTTGGCTGCCAATTAACGTGCTTCATCATTGCCGAGAATATGGATGAGATTATCAGGATAATTCGATACGTCTTCAATCGGTTTCGGAAAACGATATGTCGGTACCTCGTATTCGTTTTTTTTTTTTTTTTCTTTTTGCTGGCGTTTATGAATCATTTCCCTAAAAAGAGCAACAACAGCGGTTTTAAACTGAACCGGTTTTATCTTGTCGCATTCCGTAAATTTTTTGGGAACCACATAATTATTGCACGCGCTTTGCTGCACTTGACATCAAGATAATGGCACTCATGCTTGATAACCGCTGGTCAAGTTGAACGATTATCACCCTGAAGATGACACTAAAACATGGATCTTGAGAATAATGACTTACACGATGATAATAGGACATGTCTTCAGCTGCAAATGAAACAATTCTTCCTCTTTGTGAGATTCCAGGGAGGAATTTGATTTATGAATGCTGACTGCGGACACTTTGGCCTCCTATTAAACCTGACCTTTGCCGTTGCTATGACAACTTATCTCCCCCGCGTCTTCATTTGACAAGGAATGATCTTTTCTTGATTCACTGCCAATGATTTAGAATAGCGATGATGAACACTGAATAACCTTAGCTAGCTCATGTCACGTAACACATTATTTCATGTGATCCATTTATTTGAGAAAATTTCCCATTCACAGCGGTCACACTTGATTTGGTAAGGTATTACGACCTGTACTAAAGTAAGAATCGAAAGAAAATTTCCCAAGACCTTCGTCGGCAAGGTCTCGATTCACAATTACCAGCGCCAGCGATTCCTTCTTCTGCTTCCTGTTTTGCGAGAGGCATAGGCCTGTCCAAACCACCAACACAGCATCAGTGAGGCTTCGGTGTTGGAGCGATTTCTCAGTGCTGCGCGGCTCCTTCAAACGGGTAATCGTGAACACGAGTAGTAGACTTGTTGAAATAGTAGTTCCCTCAAGCAAATATCAGGGCACAGTACATACTTCCGGGCGACTTTTAATCAACAATGCTGTCACCGTAGGGAGATGGATTTCGTTTCACTCGTTCGTGTCACTTAGACGCTGCTGCTCTTTCGCTTGCATTGGAATCGCATTCATCGATAGGCGTTTCCACCCAGTCTCAGCAAATCAGTTTGTGATTTGGAAAGCCAGAAATGGCCACACACACACACAAAAAAACAGATTCAGCACAGCATATCTATATGGAAAGCCAGCAGATAGCCTGTTCCTCGCTATACAGAAAAATAATTTGATGATAAAATTGCTTATCTGCAGTTTTCAAAACGAAACGAAAATTTAAAAGAGGAACGCCAAAATATTAAAGCCGACTTCAAGTTTTTATTATTTATATATTATAAAATAAAGTTTTATTTTCAAATGAAAACAACAGGAAAAAAACGACAATAGAAGTATTCATCAGTTGAATTACTATCTTTTTGGATTCCTGTTTTCTTGATCTACCAAAGTCACTAACTCGAAAATATCTCTGTGCGACTTCGTATAAGTGCTCGTGGAGTTTGCACAGTGTAATTATTTTCTGTTATTTATATTTTAATACTGGTGATATTTATTTATTCATTTATTTATTTATTTATTGGTGATATTTATTTATTGAACGTCATAAATTCTTGCATTGAGATCAAATCTTGGAAAAAAAAGGGATAACTGGTCATCTTTAATTCTCCTTGATGTGAGAATGTGTCAGTATGGTGCCACTTTGACTCGCCCGACACTTGAGTTGTTAAGTCTTTTTGAACAAGATTCCAAACCGTAAAGGTCTCCGCTTGTGGGGTTTTCGGTTTGTGTGCATTTTGATGGCAAGAGGAAAAAAGAATTATGAACACGATTTAGGAGCGTACGGTAGCGTACAATTCTCAAAGAGTACGCACGAGCGACGAATCGAAGGCGCTACCTGGAAAGTTAGTGGCCATCCATGCCCCCCGCCCCCCCCCCCCCTGTAAGGGAACTTTCATTTTTATGGGCACGGAAATGTCGTTATCCTGGTTTTTCATAAATCATGGAGAAGTGTTAAGTAGTATTAAACAACTTTTGTTGTTGATATGTCAACCTTTGCGATAGCAGTTATGATAAAAGAGACTAGAGATCAGCTGATTTAATTCAAGACGCTTTTCGCCAATTAAATATACAGATATCTTTTTTTTTTCCAGATTTCCGGAGGTGCGCACATGTGTACGTGAGTAGATGGAATTAAAACAAGCTTCATCGTCGGCCAAAATAGATGGATTACTAGACACGCCTTTAGTTGTGGACCATGGCAGACGAAAGGCCATATTTAGTTTTCGCTTTTTTCCTGTTTTCAGCCTTCACTGAAAGGCAAGCACTCCGGTATTAAAGGAATCTGTCTTAGTATTTGGCATTCCGTGAATGTTTTGGCTAATAACAGACCTTGTCATTTCGCTTTGCTGCACTTGACATTAAGATGTTTGAGAATGGCATTCATGCTTCTCAACCGCTGGTAAAGTAAAACGATTATCACTCTGATGATCCCAAAA
This sequence comes from Orbicella faveolata, assembly GCF_042242905.1. Lineage (NCBI taxonomy): Eukaryota > Metazoa > Cnidaria > Anthozoa > Scleractinia > Merulinidae > Orbicella > Orbicella faveolata. The sequence continues at coordinate 5,158,470 of NW_028301552.1, read as the reverse complement.
CATGGGTCGTGAGAATAATGACTAACATAATGATATTAATAGACGTCTTCAGCTGCGAATGAAACGATTTATTGACTTTTGTGAGATTCTAGCAAGGAATTCATTTACAACTGGCTTTAGGTCATATACCACGCCACATCTTAGCTGGTTGCTATGACAACTTATCCCATACGCGTACATTTTGAGAATGGCCAGTTCCCTCTATCAGACATGCCTGCAGGGAATCATGGTAGTTTTATTCATCATCTTGGACTGGATGTTTGTTTTGAGGTCGATTCCACCCCAAAATTTTCCTTCAAAGACTTCGTTGCGTTTTAGTAGGTACGTTTACCTGATCTTAGAAATTTCACTAACGCAGCTTCTAAAATAACGAACGCTTCTAAAAAACATGCTCTTCAATAACGCTTATCTCAAAAACGAGCATAGTAATCCCCTTTTTTGTTGTTGCCTGTTTGGCGTGCATTGTTTGATCTTTACCTTACTGCATGGTAAGTTAAAAAAAACGGCATGTGGGAACATCATGGGCGCGAAACCATGCATGAAAGATGTGGACGCGGGCAACGCGGGCTTGGTCTCATCCCTCCCCTCCCCTATCATCAGCAACATGCGCGATTTCACTCGTCCTAGTTCTCCTCGGTCCTATGAAATCATCCAGGCGAGTCGACGCTTCTATCGAGCCAAAATCAGTTTATGCGCGGTAAGTTTTCTTTAATTTTAAGATTGTTTTCTCTTACATTGTTGACCTTTTCACGCGATCCAGAGCTGGGTGACAGCCAAGTCAAGTGACTGGTTAGGAGGTGGAAAATAGGATCCGCTTGTGTTCTCAGCTCTTTTCGCCCGGAAACCGTAGCGAGAAGCAAGCTGTAGTTGCTGTCCAGAGTGCATTCCGCAAGACGCTGTTTGTATGCATTCCACGCTGTTTATACGCTGTTTATACGCCAAGGCTTTTTAAATCCCACGCCACGCGACCAACGGCTCAAATAATCCCAATTTTCTTCGTATTACGTTCAGGCCACACCGAAGATCTTCGGCGTAACCCACTCTGAATGCACCTTGGAAACTTGCTGCGGGAGAACGTGCGTAACTCGTACATTTTCGTGCAAATCTTGAAAACATTCAGTAGTGATTGGTTCCCAATAAGAAGGCTAGCCCTTAAAACTGTTAAGAGCTAACCACCGTTGAATCTGTGCTCTTAATTAGGCTAATATCACAGTGTCATTAAATCATTTAGCGTCATTGTTTAGGCCTAACCCCTCCCCCCTGGGGGGGAATTCGTGTATAATAGGCTGGGTATGCTCGTCGGAAATTTTGAATTAAACCCCTAAAGGAGACCAATCACAGCATGGCCCAGGATTTTTTGATCCCTTAAAGAGAGGAAGAGGTTGTTGTTGTTCATCGTGGCCAGATATTTCTTTGCATGAAACCCTAAACGAGACCTTCACAGCTACATATGGGCTACATATGATGGTGTTTAGCCCAGAGCACCCTAAGCAAGACGACAAGCATCCCCACCCCTTTCATATGTAAGTCCCTCCCGGGCCTAGTCAGCAGCAAGCTGTCCTGCAGCCCAACTACCTAGGAGCTTGATTTCAGGCTATGATACCAAGGCTATGAAACTGGGAGTGCTACTTAGGCTAACCATGACTATCCACTACAGTTTCGACTATTTGTCATCATTCATTGTTTTGTATTTAGTACACTAGAGTTCATAAGAGTTTATGTGCGGATTGCAAGGGAGATATTGCAAGGGGCTGTGGTTGGGAAGGACAGTTTACACACGTTATCATTTGATGCATTTATTTTCTTCTGTTCCATTGGCTGAGAGCCCACCATGTGACCTGCAATTAACTGCCAAATAATGGTCTGCTTATACGAAGTAACATGTAATCATGTTTGCTGCAAATAATGTTCTTCTCATTTGTAATTATTGTAACCACACTCTTTTGTGAAAAAAACAGCAGATTGCTTCTTTTAGCTGTCAGAGAGGGATTTAAAAATGAAAACAAATTTGCTCATCACAGACAAATCATGATCTTTTGTTCAACCTTGTCCAGGACTTTTATTTTCCAGGCCTTAACACAGGCTTAAGTAAATGAATGAGTGATGCTAACTAGGTACTGACCCTGTTTCATCTGATGAATGTTTTCACTGTCTGTCAGAAAAATCTTGAACAATAGAGCGGTTGTCATTTGACTGGTGAAAAGTAATTGGTTTTGCATCAACTATGCTACACGATTGGCTTAAAAAACTTGTGCTACTTTTCATTCAATCAGAAGTAAAACCAAAACCAATTGTTACTCGTACTCATTTTCCTGTGATTTGCGTCAGCTACAAGTATTTGCTTTGAGCTTTGATTGGTTCACTGAATTGTCTGTGTCCTTTGTGATTGGCTAAAGTGCTTACATTGGTTTTGGTTTTATGACACTCAATTGAAAACTGCTCTAACTATCTAACGACAAGTTGCGAGGAATGGCATGGGATAAGAATAAAATCATAATAATTATTTGAAGATCAATTTAGGTGAAATTTAAGCATAGGAAACTTCTTCCACCAACCCTCGTCATAGTGTTTCAGCTCAGTGCATCTTCTTTCAGAATCAACTTCAATTAATTTTATTGTGCCATAATTTTTTTTTTCTTGTGGACCTACATGTAGTTTCAGCCACTAGTTTTAAAAATGTAGTGTAACTACTCTGGGATGAAGTCAAGAGCCAGCTGCTGGTACATATCACTAGTTGAAGGAGAGCTTATCATCCTTCTTCCCTGGTGGCGAATAAGACTGGAAAAACAAAGGGGTAACTTTGGAGTAATTTTGAATGCACACATTAGCAGGTCAGAATAAGCAATGAATGGTAAAATCTGAGACAGCTGAGCTTCTGAGACCCTTGTTTGAGACTCTGAAACTGAGATGTAAACTATTTTAGACTCAGAGACAAAAAGAAACACAGAAAAAGAGACTTCCAAGATTGTGTGGTAGCAGAAAATATTCATACCCACCCCAAAGAGGGGGGCTATACATGTGGTAACCATTTACAACCTCTCGAACAGACTTGCTGGATTATAAATGAGCCTTCTTAGCTGTGTCGTTGTGGATTATATTGTAAAAAATGTTGTCCAGATTCATATTTTGCATCTATTAATTCTGTGGTTGTTTCATTTGAAAATAGAAAGGTTAGCCAAGGAGCACAAGGAGTGGAAAGTGGGAAGTAACCTGAATGCTGGTGGAGGTAAACTACTAACAGTAAAGATCTGGGAAGAATGGATGGAAAAGAAGGATTTGATGGAAAGTCAAAGGAGTGGCTTGAACAGTTTTATTCTCCCAGTAGATGGAGCAAACGTATGAAAGCTGACGAAGTCGTGGAATATCATGTGAAGGTGTGTACGGAATACAGTGAAACTACTCGGCAAAGTTTAAATGGTGAACTGAGCATAGCCTATGGTGAGAAGAAAGCCAAGATGGACATATTTTATCCCACTGCAGTGAATGATGATTATGTTAGATATGTAGACAGTGCCATGCCAGTTTTGCTGTTTATTCATGGTGGATTCTGGCAGGAAGGTAGCAGGAAGATGTATGGCTTTGTAAGCAATGCTTGGATAAAAGCTGGATGTATTGCTGCAATTGTGGGTTACAACCTAGCACCAGAAGCAAACCTGGAGCAGATGGTGACTGAAATCCAAGCAGCTGTGAAGTTTGTTGTTAACAGGTTTCCTAAATCAAATCTGTTTTTGTGCGGCCATTCTGCTGGAGCTCATTTGTGTGCCATGATGATGGTCTCAGATTGGAGCAAAGATCCATATGTTCCCCAGGCTGTTCGTGGTATGTTTCTCATCTCTGGAGTTTTTGACGTGCTTCCTATTCTTGGCACTTATGTAAATGATGAATTAAAACTGGATGAAGAATCTGCTGCCAGACTCAGTCCACAAAGGATTTTGATGAAAATGTCGCCAACAATTTGCTGTCCTGTCATGGTTGTTGTTGAAGAGCATGGCACCCCAGAGTTTATTCGGCAGTCTAAAGAATTTGCTGACATCTTGAAGAGCTATGGTGTACTGAGTTCTTTTCTGGAGTTGCCTGGAGTAGATCACTTTGATATAATTGAAAATATGATGAAACCTGGGGATTACCTATGTAAGGAGATCTTAAAAGTTGTCCAATTGGAAGAAGGGAAAAGGAAATAAACAGGAAAATTACCAAACTCTGGCCTTTGATTTTACTATGTACAGTATGCCTCTGTTAGGTTCTGTTTTCTACAGGACTATGTCATTTGTAAACTAATTATTTATGATGTAGTTTGATATAAACACAGAGAACATGTTTTCTATTTTTTTTTTTTTATCAAATTCTGCGAGAAAAAAAAGAAAACAAATTGTTTAGTGTGATCATCAAAATGTAAAATTTTCTCTTTGCTTGCCCCATCATCATCATAATGTCAACAGCTTGTGCTAGTTCTGTTTCTATTGAATTGTAGAAACATGATTTTTAACCAATCAGTGCGGGTACTTTCTTTATTTTCTTCGGGCTTTTTTCTCATGTTAAGTAGAGGTTCCAGTGTTAAACTCTATATGGGTACTTAGAATCCATCAAGCATTCTTGCTCACTTGTGACTGCATGGTCTGAATGCATCACATGACTGAATATGCCCCAGCTAAAACTGCAGAATATTTGAGTGATATTCCCCAATTTTCATAACTGTGTGTGTTGAAAAAAATAATCTAAAGATAATTAACACAATAGCCTCCAAAATATGCTTGCACATTTGTCCTTGGACATTACATGTGTATACCGTATGTTCTTCAAAGCTCAAAGTTTTTGACAAGGTATGCTCTCGGAAAACTGTTCAATTCGAATGTTTGAATGTGTTGTATAAAATAGATGTCAACTTAGAGATAGGGTTTGTACTCCTTTCCCAGACAAATAGTTTTAAATCGAATAAGTTAAGTACATGTAGTTGGATCTTGTTTTATGGTTTACTTCACCATAGCTTTTTAAATCTTAATCTTAGATAGCTTTTGCGTCCTAAAGAGGTTTTTAATAAATTTTAATCAGGGTTTTTTTGTATAGATTTTTAATTGTAGATTAATATATTTTTTAGAGGGCCACAGGTTCATTCCCATTTGTTGCAAGCACGGTGGCTTCATGGTTAGTGTACTCATCTCTGGATTGAGCGGTCCAGGTTCAAGCCCCGTGCGGGGACATTGTGTTGTGTTCTTGGGCAAAACACTTTACTCTCATCTTACCGCCCCCTGGAGCGGTAAGATGAGAGACCCTGGGAACGAGGTCGTCAGTTGCCTTGTTAGCTCAATTGGTAGAGCACTGCACCGTTATCTCAGAAGTCATGTGTTAAACTCCCGTACAAGCCTTTTTTTTTCAGGCTTTATTTTCACTACTGTTTGAGAAGTCTAGATAACAGCAGACACGTAAAGATTTTAAAGAAGTAGAAGTCATCATAACTGCTATTCTTTCTCTAATTATTCAGCTACAAAATCTATAGAATTTTCGATGTTGCTTCCCTCGAAATTTGCATGTTCACTTGCAGAAAACCGAGTTGTACATTTTTGGGGGACGTGAGTGACCAGAGACACAGCAATTTAATAGTGGGAATAACTAGGGTTATTATGAAGTCTAAAAACAACTAAAACAATGCGCGAGTCCAGCGACGCTAAGAAGCATGGCCACTGACAAACCGCCTAAGTGCGATATAACGCTCCAGACTTACCAATAATACATAAAAAATATGGAAAGTAAAACGGGGAAAATCATTTTAATTACACTCGGATGACTTTGTTTTTAATTTTAGATGAGCAGAAAGTCACAGTTTTCTTGAAATTTGTAAAATGTAAAAATTGTAAACGTTTTGTACATTGTGGAACCACGCATATCTACTCCACGCTAATTTACTCCACGTAAATAATCTGAAAGAAATAATCCAAATAGACATAACTTTTCTTGGTTAAACACTTCAACTGGCAGAAGAGGGACCAGTGGGCTATTTTACATGCCTGGGGTCTACCGAATAACACCTCCAAGTAATCAGAACTCGGAAAACTTGAACCCGGGACCTCCGGATTGCAAATGAAGTCCGGCGCTCTTCTAGTACCACTCGACCACGCTGCAGTCATTCACTGAATAACGCTCAAAAGAAATTTATTGTGAGAGAGACAGTCTCCACGTAAATAATGTTTGAATGAGGTTTAAATAAGGTTTGAATGAAGAATTAAAATTCTGCATCATTAGACTTCAGTAGACACATAGAATCATTACATTTTTCATTTCCGCGTTCTAGCTACCAGGCTCCACACGCTTTTATTGTTAAGTCCTGTCAGTTTTTCTGGTCAGCGGTTTGTTGCTAATGGTATGCTATGCGCATGTTTACACGTGGCGGGAAAGATAAAAATGGCGTCCAATTAGCAGAGTATGATCATCGCAATGAAGTATATTAACGCAAAAAATGCTGTAATACACACAGAATATTGTAAACTTTCGTTAAACTTAAGCTGCAGCCCAAGAGAATTACAAAAGATGATTATGGAGAAGAGTGGAGTTGAGGATTCTGCTACGAAGAGGGGGTTTGCTAGCCTGCGAACGCAGACGTATTTCCGGCTGTCACTTGGTTCCGCCGAAAAATAACGTCTGCGAACCCGAGCCAGGAAACGATTTCTGTGACGTAATGACTTTTGTTTCTCCTTGGCCAATCAGATTCCATGATAGAATGAAACTCGAGCGCTCCTCGCAGCGAATACCTCGCGCAGTAGTTCTGGGGTTATTTGAACTAAACTGTGACAGGCTTAGAATTCTTACGTCACAGAAATCGTTTTCTGGCTCGGGTTCGCAGACGTTATTTTTCGGCGGAACCAAGTGACAGCCGGAAATACGTTTGCGTTCGCAGGCTAGGGCTTTGCGGACCATGCACTGGAAATGTTTTATGTGAACCACATTGAACCATGTTAGTTCTTTGGCACTCTCAGGGGATGAACTTGCTGTTTGTGCGGATGGTGTTCTTCATGTCTTTTTTCCATTATGGGGTGCAACAAGAATCATTAGAGGGAGTGATGGCCTACCCATATCATCACGAGAGGTGAATGTTGCTTGGTTTGGTAAAGATATTTTGTTCTGCGAAGAGCACTCCGTTAAGCTCTTTAAATCTGGGGCTGTTGCAGTGATTGCAGGACACAGTAAAGGTGATAGTGATGGTTCACAATCACACTCGAAACTGTCTCATCCAATTGGAATCTGCGTTTAATTTGATCGTAACATTTACGTTACAGACTCTGGTTCTGGCGCGGTCAAACTAATCAACAGACCGTTGACAGGGATTGCAGAGTTCCTTGGAAAGTTAAAAGTCCTGGTGAAGGCTTTTAACATTCATTCCAAAAAAAGCACAGTTAGAGAACCACAGAAGTCGGTTAATGAAGCAATTGCTATGGTGGATGAGGTGCTGGAATACGTGAAGTATTGCTCACGGAAGGCAAGAGAGCTACAGTCCTTGGCAAAAGAAACCACTAATGGCCCAGAGGGTACTTTATCAAGCAAGTCTTTGAAGTCATTGGAACTGATGGCACAATCGCTTTCCAAGGTAGAGAACAACATCAAAGATCTGTCTTCATATCCAGGTTTTGAGGTGAACTTGAATTTAGAATCACTCCTGACGTTAAATGTTGAGAACCAACATGCAGTCACTCATTTTAAGAAGGAAACATTTACTCTCTAGGAATACGCACAGATTTTGGTTCATCACTAGAAGCTGAAGGAGTAAAAAGAGTGACACTATGGTCTGCACATTATCACACGCATCCCAACTCATACTATACTGCTGAACTTTCTGCTACTGGCCAATTGGTCCTTTTTGAAATTCCCAAACCGGTCGGAGAAAGATTGTCCGGAAATGATGAAGCAGAGATGAGAGTGTGGGCAAAACGATACGGCAAGTGTGTAAGGCAGCGAAGTGTGCGACAAGACAACACCATGGACAGAGCTGGGACACTGCCTCTGAATTCGTATGAAAGACAGACATTGCTTAATCCATTAGAATTGCAGTTTTTACTTCCTCGTGAGCAAAGCTCAGTGCCAGGAGAAAGTGCAGAACGTCCAGAAGGTGAGTCTGATGAACAGTGTGCGGAAGTTCTCACCTGCACTGATCTACGTGATGAGTACAGCAGCAGCGAAAGTAGAGAGAGTGAGTCTGACGAGGGTTGTGTAGACGATACAAGTGGTTTCAATATGGTCATGCCAACAAGGGCTGGAAGACAAAGACTGCTCACCAGATGAGTGAGAGATTTTCTTCGTTCCAGGTATAGGTATCTATGTGTCCAAACGACGTCAGTCCGCGTTTTAATTAATTATACACATTAGTCTGCAAACAATCACTGGGAATGGGATTTTAGATTTGGTAATTGGGATTTGGACCAAATTTAAGCTGGGAACTGGGATTTGGCAAAAATTTGGGCTGGGAACTGGGATTTGGTACCCCCCCCCCCTCCCTTGATGACAATGCTGTGAGATAAGAGAAAGTTGTGAAAGTTAAAAGCCCACGCCTGAAATGTGGTCAGACGAGATCAAATAAAGATAGATATGGAATTTCTCTTCCCGTGTTCAAATAGGCCATTCAATACCGAATTACCTTTAGCCTCTTTCTCAAAGCGAGTCTTGGTGTCCATCCTTTTATATGAAAATTAGATTTCGAAGTCATTCACATACAAATCATGTAATTTCATGTGAATAGCTGTGCGCCAGGCGTCGCTTTGATAGAGAGGCTTAAAGCAGCTCGGAAATGGACTATTTAGTTGAACACTCGAAGTGGAATTCAACATCCACGCGCACCCATGTATAACTTCAAAAAATCCAAAAACGGACATAATGCCCTAATATGGTATTTATTACATGCGGGTTGCTGCCATTATGCCAATACCCGAGGAAAATGGAACGACATATTCCGATCAAACCGGGCCAACCAAGAAAAATCGGACTCTTACCCTTTTTTATTCCTTTTCCAAATTCCCAGCATAAGTGAAGAGAAGTAGGGCAGTGGACAGGTTTGTCAAAAATGGAACGGCAAATTTCGGTCGGACCGGTGCGACCGAAATGAGTGTACTACCTCCAGCGGTGATCCCGAATATTCCGGTCGGAAGAAATTTCCATTTGACTTCCGAACGAAATTTTAGATTCTTTGGCATAATGGAAAAGCCCCGCGGTCTTTATGTGTTGGTGCACTGTAGCATGGCAAGCGAGATGATGGAAAGTTTTCCTCTTATTTCTACCAATTAAGCAGATATTGTTGGAAGGACATTTTTTCCATCTTGCTTTTTAATAGCTGCAAGCGAGGTAAACGGAAGTGTCGTGACAGCGTGACATTTCATAAGTGGAGAGCCGGTATAAACACTGGACGAATGTACCAATGTTAAGTAACTTGACCTTAGTAACTGTTTACCTTGGTAAAAGCTCAAATGTAAACACAGCATTAGATCACGAGATTCGTAAACATTTTAATCGGAGGCACGAGTGATTGTGAAATAGATTTTTATCGAGAGAACACAGAGAATAGGACGTGTTGAAATCCTGGAAGAGAATTAAACACGGATTTGTCGCTGAGTACGAGTGAGTTGTGAGTGTACCCCACAAGTTTGGTACAGAGGTAAACTTTTGTTTATCTTTAATAATATTAGTTTGCAACGAGTTGTGATTTTTTTCAGCGCACTAAATTGTACAGACTTTCCCTGGGCCGGGCGGATGGGTTTTATCCCCAAACAATTGCTCAAAATAAGCAGCCGTCCAGTCCTTCGATGCTATGGGGGAACTATTTAAAAAAAAAGAAAAACAATTAAGAGCCTGGTTTCCCGTGAGACAAAACAACGGACAACTGGGAGCCAAAAAAAAAAAAAAAAAGATATAAATTATGAATCTTTCGTGGCGGTGCTTTCGATATATCATCTTTATAGTTACCTAAAATTCGCCTCACTTGAACGTTTCCCTGTTTATATTTCGATGTTAATCGATTTTACATAATCAACATTTTGATACGAAAATTTGCGAGGGAAACTTTCATTCATATCTGGAACTTCAAAATCCGTTTTGATACAGACGGAATAACTACTTGCGCGGAATTTCACGCACGAAAGAAAGTCGAAAACTTTTGCTGTTTGCTCTGCCAAGTGTAGCATTTACTGAATAAAATGTTAACCTTCAAAATTAAAAACTCCAAAAAAACAAAAAAAGAACAGAAAAAAAAAAAACGCAGTGGCTCGCAAAAATAGGCTCGCGGCTCCGGCTCGCGGGCTCGCACAGAGTTGTAGCGTTATACGAGCCAACCGCGGGCCCAAGTCAACCTCGAGTCACGAGTCAACCACGAGTCAAGCCAATTTTTTTCTTTTTTTTTTTTTGTTTCGTCCCGAGAAAAAAAATAGATTGTAGAAAATAAAATATATGAATATAGATGGTCTTAGCAGTTAACAACAGGACATTTTAATAACAGGCTCACCTCGAATCGCGCCGCGCGCCCAAGTATCCTTACGCAATTGCAAACATGGTGGCAAGTCACGTTATTTGCTGTGTCCATTGCAGATTATCAAGGTAGTCTTATCCAAAAAGTGAGTGACGTGAATCTAGTTGACTATCTACTGACAGAAAAGTTGAACGATAACATGCATGCCACGCCTGCGCGAGCGGTTGCCTCTTACCGGAATTTCGTGCCGCGATCGAGGTGAGCCTGTTAATATTGTTACCTGCTAAGACAATCTGCTATTTCGCGGTTGTAAATAAATCGCGAAATCAAAGACCCGCGAACAAATATCCTTGCAAAATTTAAACACGCGAAATTTAACACCCATATAGATAATTCAAATCACAGAAAAAAAAAGATTAACATGTAATAACAACATATACAGGATGTGTATCGACAAATTAATACACAAACTATTAGCTGGTTTTACCTGTAAGTTCCATTTTTTATCTTCTGTTGTGAAATGACAGAACTACGTACTGAGACAATGTGTATCACGGTCAAGTTGTAAAAAGTTAATTTTCAAATATGCCTTTTGCTTGTTCCAGTTTACCTTAAAAGGTAATTTGTAAAAATACGTTTTGCTTGTTCCAGTTTATCTAGGAATTTTAAAAAGTTCAGACTTTTGAAAAATAAAATGAAGTTGAGAACGCTTGAATCGCGAAATTTAATGACCTTTTCGCGAAATTAAGTACCCACGAAATTAAGTACCAAAAACGTTATATTCATATATTTTATTTCCTACAATCTACATTTTTTGTAGGGACAAAAAAAAAAAAAAAACTGGCTTGATTCGTGTTTGACTCGAGGTTGACTTGGGCTCGCGGTTGGCTCGTGTAACGCTACAACTCCAACTCGTACATATTCGTGCAAATCTTGACAACATTCATTAGTGGTTGGTTCCCAATAAGAAGGCTGGCCCTTAAAAGTGTCAAGAGCTAACCACTGTTAAATCAGTGCTCTTAATTAGGCTAATATCACAGTGTCATTTAATCATTTAGCATCATTGTTTAGGCCTAGCTCGCCCGGGGGGTGTCGACTTCGCATATGAAAGGGTGGGGATGCTCGTTGGAAATTTTGAATTAAACCTCTAAAGGAATCCAATCATGGCATGGCCCAGCATTTTTTGACCCCTAAAAGAGACCATATTTAAAACATACTAAATATATATTTTTATATTTCTTCGTGTGAAACCATAAACGAGACCTTCACAGCTAGATATGGGCTACATATGGGCTACATATGGGCTACATATGGGCTACGTATGATGGTGTTTTGCCCAGAACACCCTAAGTGAGACCAAAATCTGAAATTTACACCCCTAAGCGAGACGACGAGCATCCCCACCCCTTTCATATGCAAGTCCCTTCCTCCCCCCCCCCCAACTCCCCCGGGCCTAGCCTCGCGCCTAGTCTGCAGCAAGCTGCCCTGTAGCCGAACTAGGTAGGAGCTTGCTTCCAGGCTATGATACCAGGGCTATGAAACTGGGAGTGCTACTTCAGCTAACCATGACTATTCACTATAATTTTGACTATGTGTCATTATTCGTTGGTTTGTATTCAGTACACTCTTTTGTGAAAAAATAGCAGATTGCTTCTCTTAGCTGTAAGAGAGGGATTTAAATATGAGAACAAATTTGCTTGTCACTGACAAGTCATGATCTTTTGTTCAACCTTGTCCAAGACGTTTATTTTCCAGGCCTTAAAAGAGGCTTAAGTAAATGAATGAGTGATGCTAACTACTGACCCTATTTCATCTGATGAATGTTTTCACTGTCGGTCAGAAAAATCTTGAACAATAGAGCGGTTGTCATTTAAGTGGCGAAAAGTGATTGGTTTTGCATCAACTACGCCACACGATTGGCTTAAAAAAACTCGTGCCACTTTTTCATTCAATCAAGTAAAACCAAAACCACTTGTGACTCGCACTCATTTTCCTGTGATTTGCGTCAGCTACATGTATTTGCTTTGAGCTTTGATTGATTCACTGGATTGTCTGTGTCTTTTGTGATTGACTAGAGCGATTACTTTGGTTTTGGTTTTATGACACTCAGTTGAAAACTGCTCTAACTATTTAATGACAAGTTGCAAGAAATGGCATAGGATAAGAATAAAACCATAAATATAATGATTTGAAGGGCAATTTAGGTGTAATGTAAGCATAGGAAACTTTGTCCACCATCCCTTATCATATAGTGTTCTAGGTGAACATGTCTTCTTTCAGAATGAATTTTAATTAATTTTATTTTGCCATAATTTTTTTTTGTGGAACTACATGTAATTTCAGCCACCAGATGTAGTTTTAAAAGTCTATTGTAACCACTCTAGGATGAAGCCAAGAGCCAGTTGCTGGTACATTTCACCAGTTGAAAGACAGCTTATCACTAGATTAGTATTTCCCTCTTCCCTGGTGGGGAGTAGGGCTGGAAAAACAAAGGGGTAACTTTGGAGTTGTTTTGAATGTGCACATTGGCAGGTCAGAATAAGCAATGAATGATTAACTCTGAGACAGCTGAGTCTCTGAGACCCTTGTTTGAGACTCTGAAACTGAGATGTAAACTATTTTAGACTTAGAGACAGAGAAACACAGAAAAAGAGACTTCCACGATTGTGTGGTTCCAGAAAATATCCATACCCACCCCAAAGAGGGGTGTGGAAATTCCTCAGGGGAGGGGGTCTCTAAAGCCACAATTTTTAAAGGGAAGTATGAACCAAAACTGGAATTTCCAGAGAGGTGGGGAGCAGCCTTCAACAAATTCTGGGATCGGATCAAAGTTTTTTCAAAACCCTAAATATCCTACACATGTAGCAACCATTTACGACCTTTAGAACAGACTTGGTGGATTATAAATGAGCCTTCTTAGCTACCTCCTTGTCGATTATATTGCAAAAAGTGTTGTCTGGATTCATATTTTGCATCTATTGATCCCGTGCTTGTTTCATTCAAAAACAGAAAGATTAGCCAAGGAGCACAAGGAGTGGAAAGTGGGAAGTAACCTGAATGCTGGTGGAGGTAAACTACTAACAGTAAAGATCTGGGAAGAATGGATGGAAAAGAAGGATTTGATGGAAAGTCAAAGGAATGGCTTGAAAAGTTTTATTCTCCTAGTAGATGGAGCAAACGTTTGACTGCTGACAAAGTGGTGGAATATCACTTCAAGGTATGTACGGAATACAGTGAAACTACACGGCAAAGTTTAAATAGCGTATTGAGCATTGCTTATGGTGAGAAGAAAGCCAAGATGGATATATTTTATCCCACTGCAATGAATGATGATGCTAGATATGCAAACAGTGCCAGGCCCGTTTTGCTGTTTGTTCATGGTGGATACTGGAAGTTAGGTAGCAGGAAGACATATACCTTTGTGAGTAATGCTTGGATAAAAGCTGGATGTATCGCTGCAATTGTGGGTTACAACCTAGCACCAGAAGCCAGCCTGGAGCAGATGGTGACTGAAATCCAAGCAGCTGTGAAGTTTGTTGTTAACAGGTTTCCTAAATCAAATCTGTTTTTGTGCGGCCATTCTGCTGGAGCTCATTTGTGTGCCATGATGATGGTCTCAGATTGGAGCAAAGATCCATATGTTCCCCAGGCTGTTCGTGGTATGTTTCTCATCTCTGGAGTTTTTGATGTACTTCCTATTTTTGGCACTTACGCAAATGATGTATTAAAACTGGATGAAGAATCTGCTGCCAGACTCAGTCCTCAAAGGATTTTGATGAAAATGTCGCCAACAATTTGCTGTCCTGTCATGGTTGTTGTTGAAGAGCATGGCAGCCCAGAGTTTATTCGGCAGTCTAAAGAATTTGCTGACATCTTGAAGAGCTATGATGTTCAGGCTTCTTTTCTTGAGTTGCCTGGAGTAGATCACTTTGATATAATTGAAAATATGATGAATCCTGAGGATTACCTATGTAAGGAGATCTTAAAAATTGTTCAAGAGTAAGGAAGGAAATGGAAAAAAACAGGAAAATTACCAAACTCTGGCCTTTGATTTTACTATGTACAACTACTGGCTACATGTATGCCATTGTCAGGTTCCCTTTCCTACAGGATTATATTATTCATAAATCAATTTAGGGTGTAGCATTTTCTTTTTCTTTTTAGCAAATTCTGCAACGAAAAAAAACAAAACAACTTGTTTACTTTGATCATCAAAATGTAAATTCTTTTTGCTCGCACCATCGTGATTATGTCAACACTGTGTTTCTATCGAGTTTTGTTATAAATCTACGGGCATTCTATCACAAATGCCATTCTCTGATTAGCTACGCTACCCAACATCTATTCTGTGATAGATAGTGAGTAGTGTAGCAGTGTGCCCTTGCTAACAAAGTAACGGCCGCTTCAGGGCATTTTCGAAGTGTCCGTGAAGAGGATTTAGATAAAGTTTTGAACGACTAGTAGATTTATGCGAAAACAATTAGATTATTTGCTCTTGATTTCTATGCGCGGTTCCAGTGTAGAGCTCTATATGGGTAATTGGAATCCATCAAATGTACTTGCCCACTCGTGATTAGTCTGAATGCATCGCATGACTGAATATGCCCTAGCTAAAACCGAGGAATATTTGAGTGATATTCCCCAATTTTCAAAACTGTGTGTGCTGCGAAAAAAAATTGAAAGATAGCTTTGATGCAATAATATGCTTGCACATTTGTCTTTGGACATTATATATGTTCCTCAAAGCTCAAAGTTTTTGACAAGGTATGCTCTGGGAAAACTGTTCACTTCGAATGTTCGAATTTGTTGTATAAAATAAACGTCAACTTAGAGATAGGGTTTGTGCTCCTTTTCCTAGAAAAATAGTTTTAAATTGAATAAGTTAAGTAGTTGAATCTTGTTTTATGTTCTTCTTTACCTTAGCCTTTTAAAACTTAATCTTATATAGCTTTTGCATCCTAGTAAGATTTTTAATAAATTTTAATTACGGTTTTTTTTCATAGATTTTTAATTGTAGATTAATATATTTCTTGGATGGCCACAAGTTCATTCCCATTTGAGGGAGGTGCGGTGGCTTCATGGTTAGTGTGCTTGTGTCTGGATTGAGTGGTCCGGGTTCGAGCTCTGGGTGGGGATATTGTGCTGTGTTCTTGGGCAAAACACTGTACTCTCACAGTGCCTCTCTCACCCCAGGCGTATAAATGGGTACCAGCAAACTTAATGCTGGGGGTAACCCTGTGATGGACTAGGATTCCATCCAGGGGGGAGTAGAAATACTCCTGGTCACTCCATGCTACAGAAACCGGGATAAGCTCCAGCC
Source organism: Orbicella faveolata (assembly GCF_042242905.1). Taxonomy (NCBI): domain Eukaryota; kingdom Metazoa; phylum Cnidaria; class Anthozoa; order Scleractinia; family Merulinidae; genus Orbicella; species Orbicella faveolata. Next base: position 5,142,712 of record NW_028301552.1, on the reverse strand, counting down.
TGATGGACCACTTGGCTTGTATGCAGACTTTACCTTATGAGTTCATTAGTTTGATAACTATTGACACCTCTGTCGAAGTTTGATTGATTGTTTGATTGATTAACTGTCAGGTGGCTTGTGCAGTTGACTATTTGCTATTGATACCATTAGCTGTGATGTTACCATCATTGTTGCCAATCTAAAAAAAAAACTCCTGGCATGGTAGATAAATGTTTTGTTTCACATGTTTGGCTTAATGGATTACAAGAATTTGTCTCCTGTAGTCTGCAAAAAAAAGCAAAGTAAAAATTTTGAAAAAAAGAAAATGTTGTTGAGTGCTTTACGTAATATTATTTACATATGGGTTGTTGAAAATGACAAACAGGCAATCTGCACACCCACAGACCTTACACTGTAACAGATGTTAACAAAATTCTTAAATTAAGATGATTCCTCAGAATTGCATTGCGCATCCCTAGTGCGCACGATTTTCGCGTCATTAGCGCGTGCTCCCGAGCGCGTGAACATACACAAAATGGTGGCTTTTTCTAAACGGCTTGGCTTGCGAGAGACAAGTCATCGTTTTTTCCTCGGAAACGAGTACCAGGACCTAACGATTTCCTTATTTAGTTTGAATGCAGAGGTCACCTTCTTTCTCTACAATGAATTTGGACCAATTTCTATTGCAGAGTAAAACATTATCACAGCAAATGAGAGCATATCTAGCACTCGTATTTAACCCTTTACTCTCCAAGAGTGCCAATTAATTTGGCACACAACGTCATAACTTTGTGAATATTTAATAGATTTCTATGACTTTTTGTCACGAAAATTGTCTTGTGAAGATCTGCTTACTGAGGTCAAAATTGTGACCCCCTCCTATCTAAGACATGGTTGACCACTCCCACAAGTTTTCAGTTTCGTTTTTGGGATGCAAATGGAATGCAAGACTTGTTTCATATCAAGCTATACACTGAGAGCTGTTAAATGAGCTATAGTTTAGGGGTCTACCTAATATAGTAGAAGGTCGTTTATTTTCGCATTTTAAAGCAATTTCTCTCAAAGTGACCACCTCCTTCATAGCTGCTGATGTCAACTCTTAAATAAGCTTATCAGTGGCTTTCAAATGGTATATTGTACACAGGCAGAGTGTCTTTATTTGCCGATTTGCAAAAAACTGCCGTTCGCCTTGGGGGTTAAAGGGTTAAAAAGATAATTATGCTACCTCCTAGTGCAAGTGATTCGTGTAAGTAAGAATTATAACGCACTGCAAGTAATATAACATAATAGATTGCAAGTGAAATAATGTGATGTATTGTAAGTGATGTACGTAAGTAATTTAGCACATTGCAAGTAATTCAGTAATTTTACGCAACGTCTTGTCAGTAGTTAATGTCATATGTAGTAAGTAATGTTTGTAGGCAAGCAATATGACGCACTGTAAGTAGGTAAAATAACATTTTGTAAGCGATAAGCATAAACTAGTACTGTATCAAGTTATAAGTCGATGATCAGGCCCGGTCCAAACGCCGCTCCACTCATGTGCCGAACCAAACTTGATTAAGTTCGACTTTAGAGCGACTTTGGAGCGACGGCTGGTTCAGACGGCGTACTTGCGTCGAACCTAATTCGGGAAGTCGGTGGTAACAATTTTCGACGAGATGCGTTCTGAATTCAAGAACTCTGTCCAAATAGAAAAGCTGTGACTAACATTTCGCTGTTATAGCAATATTTTGGGAAGCAAATTCAAACTCAAGGTTTAGTGTTTGTATTTAGACAGGTTTTCTCCCGGTTGATTCGACTTGTTAAAGGGAAATCTCATAAGCTGGGCTGTTATCACGAAGAAAAAGCAAAAAATAAATTTGCGCTAAAGAAACTCGCTTATACCGTCCCGTTTCTCATAAATCGAAGGCATATTTAAATTTTGTTGCCTTTACTTTTAGCGACGACTTGGAGCTTCATGCATGACTGGTCACGCCACTCAATTTTGAGCCAATTACGAGTCCCGTTATATGAAAAATACATAACAGTAATTTATGCATTAGGTTCGACACATGAGGAGAACGCCGTATGAATCAGCTGCCGCTCCAACGTCGCATAGTGCGACAGACCCTGCCGAATTTAATGTTGTTTGCCGCACCAAACTTAACCTGCCGAACCAAACTGATTCAAACGCCGCTCTTCTGCCCGTATTTAACTCATTAGTTAGGTTCGGCGCATGAATGGAGCGACGTTTGGAACGGGCCTTAGTACTGTGTTGTAAATTGTAAGCTTTTTAATGTTACTATTGTGTATTTGTAACGTAATATATGCTATGTAGAAATTAAATTTAAAGAATATTAATATTTTAAGTAATGTTAGTGATGTAAGTAATGTTAGCATTGAATGTAACGTTAGTATTGTAAAGTAGACGAGTCTTCCAATAAAATAAGGTTAAAAAAATATATATATATTATGCCAGGGCCAAACTTAAAAAACTCATGTAACAAGCACCAAAGTATATTTGCGCCAGCCTGATTTCTTCTTCATTTCCTAATTGGTGAAAGGAATCCAGTGAAAAGACACTCGACTCGGTGCTTGCTTTTTACGTATCAAACAGTGAAGTTAATTCGAGATCAATCGACTTTAAGATCTTCTATATATTGAAGCAGCAATTTAGAGAATCTGTCTGCAAATCACACGAGGTATAACTTGACGATCGGTCATAATTTAGATGGAATTTTGCGGGATGACAGCCATTTTCCCGAAAGGCAGAAATTGAGAACTTTGACGACAAAGATAAAAGATTGAAAGAAACATTCACAAACATTAAAATCTTACTTTACATTTTCCTTAAAGCATGAACAGAAGATGCAACCAGGCTTAAGGTCACAACAATGAATCAAATCTAAGTAGCAACCACGTGAAAACCTGCGAATGACCCTGAATTATGAAAAGTTTTGTTTACATCTGTGAAAACTCGCCCGAACTTTGGCGCGCTGCATTATGGGAAGGGCTTGCACGAACCTGGCTCTTTCAACTTTACGAGAATTTTACCGTTGATAACCAATATCCGACCGCTTGCGCGAGATTAAATGAGATCAGGTTATATCCTCGGTCGAAATTAAAACTAAGGCTTTGTTTTTACGACAGCGCTAAGAAAATAATACAAGAATACTAGTGCTTTCGCGGAAGAACCTTACCCGACTCTTTTTATACTGGTTAGTTACAGCGATGGATTTCATCACTTGACTCAAACGTGCCCGGCAATAAGCGGGAAACGTTTATCGCCAAATAAACAGACGAAATTTGCGCCGCTCGTTTCACACAAAGCAAAACGATCCGCAGATCCATCCGATAAACAGCACGAAAACATAAATTCTAAATTTCCCTGTTCAACACAAAGGCGCGAGATTAAGAGGATGTTTTGAAAAAGTCTTGACGAAAACTTGAAGGTCAAATTACATTTCGTCCGCTCACAAAATGACCAGCTCTCAGTTGCCTTGTTAGTTCAGTTGGTAGAGCACCTGTATCTCAGAAGTCATGGTTTAAACTCCCGTAGAAGCCTGAATGTTTTTAGGCTTTATTTTCGCTACTGTTTGAGAAGTGATCATAACTGCGATTCTCTCTCTAATTATTCAGTTAAAAAATCTCTGGAATTTTCGATGTTGCTTCCCTCGAAATTTGCATGTTCACTTGTAGAAAACTGAGTTGTGCATTTTCGGGGGACGTGAGTGACCAGAGACACAGCAATTCAACAGTGGGAATAACTAAGGTGTTCTGAAGTCAAATAAACGGCACGCAATGCGTGCAGAAGCGATGACATTTAACTGCCATTTCCATTTCCGGATACTTAAACGTTAGACATGGGTCGCACTGTGGACTTTTTTGTTTTTGTCACCCAAGTTTCTCGGGGCATTTACCCCCAGAGGGTTTCTGGAGTCGTACGTTTACGACATAAAAGATATATGACACCATGCTGATAATAATCATTATATTATCGGCCCAAAGCTGAAAAGGACTTTCTCATCGTTAAGGCACCATCGCTCCCTTTGGCTAGACTTTTTCTTTTTAGACGTTTTCTCTCCCGAGGATGCTTCTTCTGTGAAACTGAAGGCTGCTCTAGACTCGGAGGTAACGACGAAGGTGCTTGTGGCTCTGCGTTTTGCTGCTGAAAACAAATCGGCTGCAAGTCATTTCCACTATGCTATGAAAACTGGAAGCGTTGAAACTCGTACGGATTAAGATGAAGAATTACAACTAATAACGTTTTGTGAGAATTGGGAAAATGTTGAAGCAAGAGCTCTGTACAGACGATGCGTGCTTGCTTTGTGGAATCTAATTTGCGGAATTTCAGATTTGATTGACATTGCAACAAAAGAAAAATAGAAAAACTGTTTTTAAGACCATTAGGCAAGATGTAACCTGCTTCGTGGCAGGATATCGGTCTCTTTGAACTTAAAGTGTCGCGGACATAGTCATGTCTGATATGATCGCGTCAAAAGGGTCGCACATTTCGCGAGCATGCGATGACAGAATTTATGTCCAATGTAATCATCGATCCTGTTAGGGCCTGTTTACAAGGAGAGAGGGTTACCCTAGCAAAGGGTTACCCTGGCAAGCGGGTTACCCTAGCACTCACACATTTCCTCTTGTTTTCTTCGTTGTGTTTACAAGGCAGCTACGGTTATCGGGGTAGGTGGGTAACCCTATGTGCGTGCTAGGGTTATAATAGCAGGCGGGTTAACTTTTTCCCTGGTAGACACTCCAGGTGGGGTTAACTCGCCTACTTGGGTTAACTTTCTGTTGTTTCCAGACGTTTTGGGTGTAACCGCGCATTAAGTTGTCCCGGCTTGTAAGGTTACCCTACCTGTGAAATTTTGCTTGTAAACCTGGGCTATCTTGTGCCCCCCAGCTAGCGTTAACCCGCTTGCTAGGGTAACTCTCCCTCCTTGTAAACAGACCCTTAGTGCGACCCTAGCCTAACGAGAAGAAAATGGATAAGATGCAACAGCCACTCCAGTCCCGATACCTGAGTTTAACAACTGGAAATCTAACCAACACTTCGTGGATGCTACAACCTTCAGGTAGCTCACCTTTTCGTTACACTATTCTCCGTTGCATTCTGCTATCTCAACTGGTTTGACAGCGAACTCCTTCAATGCTCTTCTTCAATTCAAGTTAAATTTTACCAATATTTCAGTCCTCAGATAAGTTTAGTTCAGATATTTCAGTGTTCATACAGTGCTCTGACAGTGCTCAATCAATTCACTTCAAGACAGGCAAAGGTCCGGCCTACACAGCGCTCACAAATACGTAAATTTAATGGGGACCCTTGACCTATCGCGTGTGCGACTTGCTTGTCGATCTAAAGTTGTATGTATGGACGATATGTTCTCATTATGAGTTTGTCCTTGAGCACAAATTTATCCGATACTGAAAAAAGCACAATCCACACTCAAAATCTTTGTTTAAAGGCTGAAATTAAAGGCTATCGGCGGATCCTACAAACTGCAAACGACGGCCGCAAAGGACAAGTTTTTCACTCCCCGAAACCAAAGACGGCGAATTTTTGGTGTGTTATTTACTAGCTCTCAGAGTACATTTCGCTTCCACCGAGGGATAAATCGTGCGCGACATAAGCGCGGGGAAAATAAGTGAGACATCACTTATCCAAAAGAATGCTGCTTCTCAGCATTAAGAGACGATTACATCATCGCTTAAAAAGAGGAAACCGAGACAAAGAGATTTCCCGGCCTCTTAACAATTCCTAACTGGGAAAGTTGTTTTAACAGTCGGGCGCCACGATGCAAGTTGGCGATTTTCCTCATTTCACTTAAATTCTGTTCATTGTATGAAACAAATAGATTCCATGATGCCGTGTGTCCGTTCAGTAATAGATCACATAAGACGTCAAAATGTGGTAAGAACATCCGTGACAAACTCAGCTGCCCCTCGTGTGCTACTTTTCGTTTTTCTTTTGAACTTTCTTACCACATTTTGACCTCACCTGTGATCTATTACTGAACAAACGCGCGGCAACATGGAATCTACTTATTAAAGAAAATTGTGGTCGATTTACTATGTTGAAATTTTGAAAACTAGCAAAGGAAAGTTACGCATTGTCAAAAACTTGATAAAACAAATTAGGTAAAGTAACAGCTTTAATAATTAAAATGCTTAAAACGGATCTGGGAAGGCTAGAACAATGCATAACATTTAAATTGAAATGTGAGGTAATCAATACGACTAATATTTTATTATAAGCACTTGGTGAATCGAAGCCCTAGGTCTAGCATTTAAGGACATTCGCGCCCATTGCTACCGCGCATCCCTAGTGCGCACGCTATTCATTAGTTTTTCACTCGTTACGCGCGCACCACGTCATACATCGAGCGCGCGTAACGAGTGAAAAACTCAACAAAACATAGAGCTGATGGCCTTTGCGTTAACTTTGTGTGAGGATATTTTTCGCTGGATGTTCAGTGATCCCCATTATTTTTCAACCGATCATTTCCTTTTCTGATTCTTTCGAATATACTAAAGTGCAAAAAAAATCTGCACGTGGGAGGTTTTAGTTATTTCGCATTTACTATTCACATGAGGTCGAATTTTCGCATAATTACAGGTGTGCGTGACTTAGACGTGGCCTTTTTAAGGTTAATTCTGCCTAAGCTAATGACATATGTAGTAAAAATCTATTGTATATATGTGCTCAAATAAACACACGTTTTAGATATGCTTCTCCATTCTACTTAAATATATTCCGATAGTAATGAATGCAGAATCTCGTCGAATGACTGAAACTCCCATCAGAAATGCTGTGGTCTGTGATATGCTTTATCTCCAAAACGAGCTCGGTGACTCCCAAATTTTTTAGCGTTTTTGACATATTCTGATCATGGTCTAACTACAGTCAAACTTGAAAAGAAATCAGTACGTTAAATGATTTTGGGCGCGAACGTCCTTAAACGTTAACGAAACAACTGCCACCGAACTCTTTCATGTTTGCAAATAGTTTCGTAATTATCGTCAAAAGTGATAGTACTCTGCAATCTCATCACGGCTTTACTTGGTCCTTGGACATAGGAGAAACAGTTTCTAGTTTCTAATCCGTATTTCATCAAGGACGTAGCTACAACTCGGACCGCCTTTTGTCTCGTCGTTTATATATACAGCTTCTACGTTCAGAACCTACAAGGAGGAAATGGAACAGCCATTAACGCAAAGAGCCGCATCACCATAGTAGAGATTACTTGTTGTTTCTTAGGCAAGGGATGCATAAATAATGGCTTTTGTTTCATGTAGTTCGATTTTCATATTCAACAAAATGGCCCCTCTCGACATTGAAAGAGCTAACAGAACTTCGGCACATACGTTTTTGAGACGCGATGGACAGCTGGAAGTTGAGTGTTCTTTTTTCCTGGTGCTTGTTGTCAATGTAAGTCTTCACTGTCTGTTTTAAAATGCTAAAACAAGGGCTTTCCAACTGATTGGGCTGAGTTCAAAGCGCAACAAATGCAGTTGCATTCGACCTGTGGTCGTAGTTTGCGTCTGAGAAATGTCTGATAACAAGACAGTTGTTCAATCGAGGAAATTGTTTCTTATCTCTTTTTTTCGAAAGAACCATCAAGGAAAATATACTGGCTCAGTTGTATTGCATGGTCTCAACCAAAGCATTACTTTCATGAGTTGGCAGAAACAACGGACGGATCATGTTAACATTCCGATTCTTCGGTGACTTAGAATGGAACATAGAAGCACATACTTAACGCTTATTTACCACCTAACGAGAAGGTACGTTTTAAATTTACTTGCATTGTATCTTGCCATTACGTTCTCCTAACTTTGCATTGCATAATCGTATCGTTTACTTACATTGGACGATGGAAAACGTCAATCTAAAACTCCAGCGTGACGTCGTCGCCAATCAGTACAAATGGTGCCCAATACTTCACTTCCCTGAACTGTTGAGATTCTCTCATACATTTCATGGCTACACGAAGAGCTTCACTGGCCTTCTTTCCTTTAACCAATTCTCCGTAGAAATGTTTCATAAACTCCATAGTCGCCTCATCATCAATCGCCCACAGGGACACCAAGACAGAGCGAGCTCCAGCACCTAAAAACGCTCGTGCAATGCCAACCACCCCTTCAGCTTTAATCTCCCCTTGAGCACTGTGACAGCAACTTAGCACAACCAACTTCGCTCGCAGATTTGCTTGTAACACATCTGTCATTGTAAGAAAACAGTCTTCTTCTGTTCGTACACCGGTCGAAGGACTTGGCGCTAAGAGAATTTGTCCTGTTTCCATTCGGCCATGTGCAGCAATGTGCACTAAAGCAACTGACGGTAGTCGCTTCAACACTTCGTCTTTCGTTGCCTTTTCACCGGTGAGAGGAGCTGTGCTGAGGATTCGCCCAATCATCTCCACTTCTTTTTTTGCATATGGCAGCTGTTCTAGATCCTTACGCAGATACTGAGGAACGTCTTGCAAACATGGATCACCCACCAGTAACGCCCCGGTCTTCTTGTGGAAATCTCCTGGACAATCAGTTATCAATTTTAAAGTGGCCAGGGATGGAATCAGTCGGACTCTGAAAAACTCACACATGTACCCTTCCTTAGAATCAACCAATGCAGCATAAGGGACCAAACAGAGTGGACCTTCTGGGACAAATAGTATGTCATTTCCGTCACACAGGTCGGCGATTGGAGCAATGATGACGTCATATAACGTTCGTAGAGCACGTCGTTGTGACTGTTCAGCATGAAAATCATTGCCAGGGGCCCTTTCGTTCGCCAATTGTTCGCCACAAGGCTCATCAAGTGAACGATTTTCGCATATAACACCACCTCTTGTTCCAATTGACTCATTCAAGGAGGTAATAAATCTTTTCACATCTTCGTTTGAAACATCGGTAATTTCTTTTCTTCTCAACTGAACATCTTTACCGTCCTGAATGACCCAGAAAAATATTTCTTTGTCATCAACTGCTGTGAAAACTGTGTTTGATGGAACACAGCTAAGGAGGAAGTCAGCAGACAGTTCTGGGGAGTGCAACTGATAGTATTCTTCTCCGGACACATACTTTGAATCCATGAGATCTCTAAGAGCTTGTGCACGTCCTTGGTCAGCAAAACGCAGAGCCTCGACAACTTCACCTTGTTTTAAATGAAGAAGCCACAAGCTAGTGTACGCAAATTCCAGTGTATCACGGTAACTGATCTTCCATTCATCTTTAAACTTCAGACTAGCTCTGATTTCATTATAGACCATCACGCTGGAATGATAGCACTCAAGGGATCTTGATAAGGATCCTTGGCCTTCAAAGCTGATACCAAGAGAGTACAACGATCTGGCTACTCCAGCTTTGTCTCCAACTTGTCTGGCAAGCTTTAGATGACATTCATGGAACTCGATGGCTTTTTGGAAATCTCCCAAGCTATAAAACACACTGCCGAGATTTCCATAACTCGTTCCTTCGCCAGCCTTGTCTTTCATTTCTTGGGAAATTTTTAGATGACGTTCATAGCACTCCATGGCTCTTTTAAAATCTTTCAAACCAGCGTAGGCATTGCCGAGATTACAGTAGGCATTTCTCTCTCCGGCCTTGTCTCCCAAATCTTTAGCAATCTTTAGATGCCGTTCATGGTACTCTATAGCTGTTGAGAAATATCCTAAGCTATAGTAATCATTGCCGAGATTGCCATAACTGCTTCCTTCTCCTGCTTTTTCTCCCACTTCCTCGGCAATCTTTGAATGACGTTCATGGTACTCGATGGCTCTCTTCAAATCTCCTAAACTGTGATAAACATTGCCGAGATTACAATACGCGCCTCCCTCTGCAGACTTGTCCTCAACTTCTCTGGCAATTCTTAGTTCACGTTCGTGATAGTCGATGGCAGTTTTGAAATCTCCTAAATTATGATAAGCATTGCCGAGACTGCAATAGCTCTTCATTTCTTCAACTTTGTATCCAACTTCTTGGAGAACTTGTAGACTATGTTCTTGATACTCTATGGCCCTCTTGAAATCTCCCAAACTGTAGTAAGCATTGCCGAGATTTCCATAACTTGCTGCCTCTCCAGCCTTGTCTCCCACTTCTGTGGCAATTTTAAGATGACGTTCATGGTAGCCAATGGCTCTCTTGACGTCCCCTAAACTAAGATAGGCTCTGCCGAGATTACTATAACTCCTTCCCTCTCCAGCTTTGTCTCCGACTTCTTTGACAATTCTTAAGTGACGTTCATGATAGTCGATTGCCTTCTTGAAATTTCCTAGACGTTCATGGGCTCTGCCGAGATTTCCATAACTCCATCCCTCTCCAACCTTATCTCTCAGTTTCCTAGCAATTTTTAAATGACGTTCATGGTACTCGAGGGCTCTCTTAAAATCTCCCAAACCACAATAGGCTCTGCCGAGATCGCAATAACTCTTTCCCTTGCCAGCTTCGTCTCCCACCTCTTTGGCAATTTTTAGATGAGCTTCGTGGTACTCAATGGCTTCCTTGAAAGCTCCTAAACTTTCATATGCAATGCCGAGATCGCAGTAACTCCGCCCCTCTCCAATTTTGTCTCCCAATTCTCTAGCAATGTTGAGATGACGTTCATGGCAATCGATGGCTTTCTTGAAATCCCCTAAGCAATCATAAGCTCTGCCGAGATTGCAGTAACTTTCTCCTTCTTCGGCCTTGTCTCCACTTTCTTGTGAAATTTTTAGATGGCGTCCATGGTACTCGATGGCTTTCCTGTAATCCCTTAGGCTTTCAAAAGCGTTGCCGATATTGCAATAGCCCATTCCCTCTCCTTCTTTGTCTTCCATTTCTTTGCTAATTCTTAGATGCCGCTCATGGTACTTGATGGCTATATTGAAATCTTCTAAATTACTATAAGCATTGCCGAGATTACAATATGCGACTCCCTCTTGGGCTTTGTCTCCTATTTCTTGGGCCATTTTTAGATGACTTTCATGGCACTTGATGGCCCTTTTGAAATCTCCCACACTGTCAAAAGCGTTACCGAGATTGCAGTACGCAGTACCTTCTCCTTCTTTGTCTCCCATCCCTTTGGCAATTTCTAGATGCCGTTCATGATACTCGATGGCTTTTTTGAAATCTTCTAAACCCTCATACGCATTGCCGAGATTGCAATACGCGTTGCTCTCTTCCGCCTTGTCCCCCATTTCCTTGGCAATTTTGAGATGACGTTTATGGAACGTGATGGCTCTTTTGAAATCTTCTAAGCTATCGTAAGCATTGCCGAGATTACAATACGCACTACCCTCTCCTGCCTTGTCTCCAACTTCCTTGGCAATTTTGAGATGGCGTTCATAGTAGTCGATGGCTGTTTTGAAATCATCTAAACTATAATATGCTTTACCGATATTCAAATACGCATTGCCCTCTCCGGCTTTGTCTCCCATTTCTTTGAAAATTTGTAGGTCTTGCTTATATCGGTCGACATCAGTTTTTGCCCTGGTTTCATCTTGGTATGAGATGCTTTGTGCCTTATCCTAAGGTTTTTTAAAAATCATAACAACAATTTAATAAGAGTTTTCTGCTCATTACTTAAGCCTCAAATCACCATCACCTCTCTATTAGAAACAAGAATATATCATTTAATAATGCTGTGTGATTCTCCTTTTGTAAATTGAGTCACTGTTGAAGAGACGAGATTAGTCAAATGAGAGCTGCAACGAAATCTTAAATCCTTGTTTAGACGAATCATTATTCTTAGAAATAGAAAATTAAAGCCTGGGCTTCTTACAATGTCTCTCTGCTTTATTACTTTTTCATAACTTTTTTTATGATCTTGATATCAGGTTTTACCTCTTTTTTCTGTTGGTTTGTTTCCTGTGTTGTAGTTAGCTCACCAGCAGACTTGGTCGACAGATCTAGTAACACTTTTCTGTTCTTGTCAATCTCTATGGGGTTAAGACAAAAAGCGCTGTTTCGTAAGATCGAAAGTTAGATAGGACTCATATCTAAAGGCTTCGAGCACGCCAGCAAGTAGGCGCATGCATCTTGCGAAAGAAGGGTAATACGCATCCACTCGCCACAAAAACATGAGCCTCTTCTCTTCCATTTTTGGCATAATTCGCAAGAATCGATCGAAAGCTTGGAATGACAAAATAAAGGCATGTTACTGATCAAAGATCAAAGAAACGAGGAATAAAAATAGAAGACTAGTTTTTTAAAACGCCACAGACAGTGTATCTCCATAAATATTGCCTGCACCGAGAAGCGCTTTTCCTTTTTAAAGCATAGGCTTTCAAAGTTTCTTCCTGTCTGAGCAAGAGTTTACAGTTTTACAAGCAGCGCTTTCGGCTTCGCGACGCAGGGAGTTTAAATTCTCAAGTTTGTCGACTACTTTGGTAAGGTTTTCGTCTTGCAATGGCACGAGGCGGTAAGTCACTCAGCCATTTTACTAAGGGCCCGACCTTGATAAAATGATACTATAAAATGATACTACGACACTTTTCCATAGGTATCCTTGATGATGGTGTGAAACAGCAATCTGTGATCATTTTCTGACACAAAAGGTTACCCTAGCAACACAGCAGTATCTTAGAAACACCCTTAATTTTAGCTGTCTGTGCTTGTAGCTGTAACACGAGTTCCGTGGCCCCTGTATTTAAAGGATCGGAATCATCTTTTGGCAATTTTTTTTCAAAAGATCTGTTGTCTAGGTTCAGAGCCACCTTAATTTTGCAATAATTTAGGGTGGCTCTGAACCTACACTACAATTTTTTTTTTCAATAAGTTTGCGAAAAGATGAGTTTTGGTTTAACAATTACAATTTGATGATAAAAACCGGGAATCACCGAACTCGCTTTAGAGCTACGTACAGGAACATGAGGCTAAAATTAAGAGTGTTTCTAGAGGCTCTAGTGTTGCTGTGGTAACTTCTTGCATCGGGAAAAAGACCTTAGATTGTTTAATGATAACTAGGAATTGGTATCACCCCATCAGAGCAATTTTCAATAGAGAGTGGAAAGTAATCCGGGATTGGATTGGTTTTGCTTTGCTACGAATCAAGGGATCTCTCGCCGCATTCCCTCCCAAAGATGAAAAACTAAAACCAATCGCGAATTGGTCACTCGCGTTTTCCCGCGCTTCAGATTGGTTAGATGTGTTTAATTTGAGTTATCATTGGCTCCTTGGGATGTTTGCCTTTGTTCTGATTGACCTCAGTGAGTACTTTGGTTTTGGTTTTGCGCAACTCAATTGAAAATCGCTCTATCGAAGCAACAAAGGAAAAATTATGGTTGCATAGATCCATCAAACAAAAGGAACTGAGAGACGGAGAAAACCGTTTTGGCCTCCTTCAACATTTAAGAAGTGGGCGTCTTGGTAATTTGGCGGGTCAATGTGCTTAGAATTATAGCGATAAGGGATATCTTAGCTCCCCCTCCCGCCAACAGGGCCTTAATTAACTTTTCGCAGTTTAATAAGATGTACACGTTCTTGGCGTAAAACAGGCAACCATGAATTGCAGGTTCAGCGATTAAGTTCGGCGTCTTAATCGGGATCAGTTCTGCTTATTAAACCTTAGTTTGGTATCTCAAGCCGGCTTAATTTATTCCCCGTCCATTTTCTCACCTTTCAAAGTGTCCCCATTACTTTCCAGTGAAACTTGAACCACGTCTAGAAATACATAATAAAAGTTATAGCAGACAATCAAACCTTTGGTTCAACTCTAATCTAATCTTCTTTCATGGGGTTCCATGCCAAATACATATTTCCTCTACCGTTAGCTTTTTTTAATATTTCTGTAGAAAAAGGTTGGCTGAAAGTTGTAAAAAAGAAAACAACTCAGTTTCAAACTACGAACAGAGAACTCTCAAAATAAAGCCTCATAGCAGCTTAGTTGCGATTCAGCAGTTCATCGTCGCGACTTCACATAGAGTTTTAAAGTTGCGCATGAACAGCAATAAATAAATGATAATTAGACAAGCTGTAATCGTTTTCTGCGAAGAAAAGTCACTAATCAATTAACCTGGATGGATGGACGGAGGGATCCATGATCTTAAGCGACCTTCTTCTTCTCCTTCTTCTCCTTCTTGATCTCGACGAAAGTGATCTTCCATTGTGACTGAAATTACAACTAAAAGATTTTGATACCGTAAATAGATATGAATCTTATAATCTCTCAAAATACAAGGATGCAGGAGCCATAATCGGGGACGGAGACCGTAGGTCTTGGGATTCGCGCGCACCTATGATATGGGACAATTTTTCTATTTTTAGAACAAATTGCGCCATCCTGACGTCATATATCCGCGCGGATCCATGCACATGTCGGGGGCTCTCGCGTGGATGCTGTCACGTTGCGTGATCAAAATGTGAGAGTTGCGAGATTCTCTTGCGTATTTTTCACCGTGATGGCAGGGAATAAGGCAGGGAATACGAACCAGGCGCTTATATGTAGTTTTATGCTCTGAGCTAACGGAAAAGGTGGGTTTTTCAGGGTCGAAAACAAGACTTCAATCTCGCGCTGGGAATGAATAATAAGATCTGCTCGCGCTTGTTGTAAGCTTACGCGTATGTTTTTGCGTTTGTTCTGACTTAAGAATATAGCAAGAAAACTCTATACTCTGGTATCGAGTTAATTTGTGAGTTTCTCAAACAATGGTTAATCATAACCAAAACCTATTTTGATGGTTTCTTGTTTCTGCTTGTGCAGCTCGCGCATAGTGCAGCTTTCATGAACGTGCGCATACAATTGTCTTTCGCTTGTCCTCAGATTTTAAAAATGCATTTGTTTTGGGAGTATTACATATTGCTGAATAGTAAATACTCACCTGGAAATTGTTTACTAATCTCGAGTTTCAAATTCTAACATTTATAATTTGAAAAAAGTGGTTACGATTATTGCTCCATAATGAGTGTAGAACTGTAAGCTTGAACAGAGGAGCTTACAACTCCCTGCCTCAGCCTCAAACATGTAGTTGTGCAAAGGTGTCACAGAAATAAAATGATCTCATCATCGGGCCATTCCACAGTATTCTGCTGCTGCGGAGACTACACTCAGAGACATTCATTATGATATATCGAAAAATGTAGACTACAAATTAGATGCAGACTACTGTTGTGTTGTAGATCTCCATTAGAGCTATGCACAACAGTAGTGTAAATCACTCAGTATCGAATGAGCGGGATGCAACAGTACGTTATGAGGCTGTTACGGAGACTACACAGAAATGTCATTATTTTTGTTCCTGCAAACTTAAGTGAGAAGTTCTGTGAAA
>NW_028301552.1:3435000-3485000 GCF_042242905.1 Orbicella faveolata | reverse complement strand
CGGGTTTTCATCCATAATCTTTTATCATGTTTATAATAAGTAATAAAGACCTCGAGTGTACTCATCTTTGACACATTTCACGTACCTGGTATATTGTGTGTCGAGCACCTCGTGAAGTCCCGGGCGTGAAGTTACTTCTCGAAGACGAGCGGGGAATGTCGATCTACATATAGGTCCGTAATGCATGCATTTTCTTTGGCCGCGTCAGGAAGACCAAGGAAGGTGCTTGCTATAATCACATTCTTTTTTCAGTCGAGTACACAACACAGATGTGGTCCTCAAGGCACTCCAAAGGGAACAGAAACGAACTACAGGATTTATCGATGGTCTCGCTGGTCAATACTCTACCTCGGTGTCGGCGTTGACTTCCAGCAATGACGTTCTTCTCATGCTGTTTGGCCGAGCAGAGAAACCGGCGCAACAATACCCATTCAATGAAACCAAGAACGTAATTGAAGAGTTCAGAGAACTGTTATTTTTATTTTTACACAGGAACAACAAATAGGCCAGTGATGTCCAAACTCGCTGCGAGATTTGCATCCCTGATTAATGGAGATTCTGAACCCACTGGCGGACATGCGCTGGGATCCAAATCATGTAGAAGAAATATTCTCGTAAAAGTTTCATATGAAGACTTTATAAGGAGTATCATGAACTACCAACGAAACTTACAAGATTCGAAATTCACGCACAACTATATTGCAAATTTGTCGGGCTGATTTCTGTAAAATAACTGACCCGTATTCCCTTTTTTCTCTTAAATCTCCACAGAAACATAATAACTGGAGACTACATATCGTACACTTTCTTTTCTCTGTATTTACATTTCACTGATATAAAACCTGTAAATGTACGAGTGAATAAAGTTATTATACAATAATGCAAGAGTTATCAGTCTTCAGCGTCATTAAATACATTTCCCTTTCACTAAACAGACAGATATATTAACTTACCTTTACCATCGCCTTCTTCCCTCAAAAATAACAGAGAAGAAAATCCCATTATAGACCTGTTATGGTTACTTCAGGCTACGCTTGATTTCTGCCACTCTAGACTGTTTACAGCCTCTCTGTTTGCGCACGTCGCACGCGGAAGAAAAAGCGAGCCCGAAGCACGCGCGGGTGAGGTGCAAGTCAGGGCACTTATGGTGCATGGTTTCGCGCTCGCGTCCAGCTCTCTCGCGATTCTATCCGAACGTTCAACGATCGAAATAAAAATACGAGAAAACAGAGGGCTGTGAACAGTCTACTGCCACTCTCGTGTATGGAATTAAAAGAAGCCGTGTTCCTAAACTGAGCTCTATAGTGCAAAAATTCTGGAATTAAAGCGCATGTATTTGTTGAATAAGCTTGTCTGGGTAGCTTTTTCAGGTAGGCGTTATAATAAATCTTTATTTCACTAACGGTATATGCTGCTGGGTGGCTTCGTTCGCGCTCGCCGGCCGCGGGAGCCTGTTCGCAGGCTAAAAAACTTTTAGGCGAAGATCACCGTCTACAATTTTACTATAATGAATCAAGGAAACGGAACCTCGAAATCTAATGAAAGAGTTTTAACAAAGTGTTGAAGATACAGCGCTACGAAAAGAAGATAAACTAGTGACTTGCTTTGCTTCAGGTAACAGACTATTCGGGTCAGTGATTGAGGAATATTGTTGAACATAATTTTACGTTTCAAAACTATTTGGGTTAAAATAATATACACACTCCATCTCTTTGAATCTCGGTAAATACTGTAAGAAGATAAAATATACTGAAACAAGCTCGCAAATAGAATGTCTGTAATCGCAGAAAAAGTTATCTAAATCACTGAATCAATCAACTTTATTATACACAGTAAAATGTAAAGCTTCAACAGCTTGTTGGGCTGTGTATAAGAATAAACAAACAGATAAATAAAAGGAAAGTTTTGAAGTACAAATTCCGAAAATACTTATAGATTGTTCCGAAGATTTTGCTATGTAATCGCTTTTCCGAAGTATTTTGATGTAATCGTCGTGCGTGCAGTTCGTTGTCGTGAGCACGAGGTTTTTTCTTGTCTTGCTCCGCCATGTTTGTTATGACCTTTTGCCATGGCTTGAACAACTGTTTTGAATTATTAAAAGGACCAAATGTTTCGAGTAGCAATCCGGGCGAACATAGATTTTTGCGATACGATTGTAAGATAAAATTAAAATCTTCATCCCTTTGAACTTAGTTCCGTATGAAACCGAAAGAATGAAAATATTGCTACCAGCTTTTTATAACTGAGCATTTATATCCGAAATAGATACAACAGTATATGATTCATCGATCTATTATTTTTTTTTAATTTTCACACTTCACCATTATACATTTTTCCGCTTAAGACGGAATTCACCTGAGGTTTGGGTAACAAGTGGACAAAAACTTTGTACCAAGATTATTTACATCGTATTCAAAACTTCTATGCGACTGTTTTAAATATCTTCTCAAAAGAAATAATTCCGAACAACACCAAATGTCGAAAACAGATTTTGAGCTCTATATGAAACACTTGAAATTACTGATGAAATCAAACTGATGATGAAATTTCTCTGAATTGTTGAGTTTACATGGGAAATTGTTTTCGGTGTTATTTCAGGCAACTATTTATATCCGGCTTTAGCTTTTAGAAAACTGCAAAAAGGACCCTAATATACTTAAAATCATTCTGGTACAAGGTTTTTGTCCTCTAAAAACTGACATTGCTCGCTTTCCTATGGGATTTTGTTTTAATTTCTAACGATGAAATTCAATTGTACCGGCAATTTAAGTTTAAGACTGGTTGCGTGCTACCAAGCCACCGAAATTGATCTAACCAATAACAATGGTATGTATATTGACTAAGAAACTAAAGCAGTCACCTCAACCATTAAGCATGATTCAGAAGTTCTTTCAAGGCCAGTGCTATTTGTTTCACACAATGTTCAATTATATCACATTCATTAAATGAAAAACTCAATCGCATGCAATTTGTAAACTTTCCAACACTAGCAGCAAACCTTGAGCCGTAGTTGAACTCTACAAAATACTTTTTGCGACAAATTTCATACAATTTTTCACAGTCGACTTCTGAAGGAAGAGTAACCCACACAAAATAACCCCCTTCGGGTTTTTGATAGGAACATTTCCCAGGGATATACTTGACAAGGGCATCACACAATGCGTTACGTTGGGAGTGGAAAACTTTTCGAACCATCAACAAATGATCCTTAACCAAGCCCTCTCGCAAGGCCACAGCGATAATACACGAGGTATAGTTGTTAAAACACCCACCACCTTTGGAGTAAGAACTTGTGTTCAAGAGCATGCGCACTCGTTCAGGGAGTTCCATCCACCCAAGACGCAACCCCGGGGCAAGGAATTTTGAAAAAGAACCATTGGAAATGACATTTCCTTTGTAATCAGCATTAGACTTGTCGTCAAACGCAAACAGCCTTTGAGGGGGCGGCTTGTCATCTGTGTATGATAACAAATTGTAGACATCATCGCAAAAAGCTAGCAAGTTATACTTTCGGAGCAATGCAATAACCTTCCTGCATCTCTCTACTGGAAGAGAGGAGCCAGTTGGGTTGTTGTATGTGGGCACACAATACAGCATAGCAGAGAACGGCTTCTTCTTTGTCGGTCGCGGCAGCTCATTAGAATACTCCATCAGCAGCTTTTCAAGCTCCTCAATAATTATTCCATCTTTATCAGATGGAACGCCAATGACTTTCATTTTCAGGTCAACTCGCAGGATGCCTAGACTATGGTAGTACATTGGCTCCTCGGCAAACACCACATCCCCTGATTGAAAGAGAGCGCTTCCTATGAATGCAAGGCCTTGTGAGGCACCAGCATTTCCCCACACGTCTTCATGATTCACAGTGTCCCCATACTGCTCTGTAAGGAACTTGGCTACTTCTCGCTGGAATATCTCCGAGCCTGGTTCTGGTCCATATCTTAATGCATACCCGCTCTGATCTAATTTGTGAAGTGAAAGCGATGCTTTGTGAACAAGTTCAGCACATTTCTGCTGCAAGCGAGTGTTAGGCATTCCGACTTTTAAGCTGTGAATTTTCTCTGGTCCATTATCCAGATAGTCATGTTGAGTTGAAAACATGGTTAGCATCAAGTCCTGTCATAAAAAAATATATTACAGAATTATTCCATGAACCCGCGTTAGATATGAAGTGTTATATAATAATCAAATCAATGTGCGCGCTCTGATTGGTCAAGCAGCTATGGTTTATTGTGCCAGTAACTCATGGAAATTTCGCGTGTCTTCTGAATTATTATATAAAAGCAATAGACCACAAACAATCAATCAATCAATCAATCAATCAATCAATCAATCAATCAATCAATCAATCAGTCAATCAAACTTTATTTAAAGAGGTGAAACTTAATAGTTAAAAAACTAATGAGTTTGTGGCCCTCTACAAACATTGTTACAATTTAAATAAAACCTATTCTCGAAGAATTCGTAAATCGCTCGCCTGCGGCTCGTGATTTACCAATTCTTCTCGTCTTCTTCTAACATCCCGCGTGGTTTATCAGCCTATAAACCATAAAAACGTGTGGTCTATTGCTTAAATAAACTAACGAGGCGCGTATCAGCGAATTTTGTCAAAAACAACTCGTTTCCAGCAAGAGCGAATGAAATAATTTGAATCAACTGGATAATGTGGACATTACAGTTTGATTTAAACGAAGTGATGGTGGGAAAAGCGGGAATATTTTCGCGCGTTGTTCACTTTTTGAGTTGATTGAAGCATGTCGGGAAAGCACTAATTTCCATATAAGGTCAAACAGTTGTAATGGCTGCTAACCCAGATTTCGTAAATCAATCAGATGGCTACAAATGCACTATCCAATGATGAGAATTTAATAAACAGAATATATTCCAAGCATTTTGCACAGTGCTTACCGGATATCTAGTTTTATTAAAACTGGATCATTAGATAATGCCATTCAAGGGTTTTCATTGGCTTAGTCATTATACCATGCTCTACACTAATGAAATATGGTAAGCGAAAGCGCAATTTTTTGGGAGGATTTTATTTTTATTTTTCATGGGGTCAAATGAAGAAACTCTTGAGCGTGAAGGTAAAATGCCTTTATTCTACAAGAGACATGTTGATGACACATTAACCATAATGTCAGATACAACATCAGGGACTACCTGACTTTTTTTCAGGTTCTTAACAACTGCCACTCCTCAGTAAAATTCACCATGGGTTCAGGGAGCAATGGTGTGCTTCCCTTTCTTGGTATGCAGCTACTGAATAGAGCATCATCCAACCAGCGTGGAGCAAACAGCTTGACTGTTGCTCCTTGGCACACGAAATTTCGGCCGCGGATGCTGGTCGCTTCGGAAGCTGCGTTTCTCGAAAATTATTTGGCGGTTGGCATTTGGATTTTGAATGGATCTTCGATGGAATACCACGAGAAGAAGCGTCAACCTTTCAGTTTATCTGGTATTCGATTTGGAAGCCAGGCGATTCTAATTTCTGGGGGAAAATCGGCTTGGCGCTGGAGCGGTCGAAAACGAGCTTTCCACCCTTGTCTCCTTATAACGTGTAGTAACAGTCAACGCAAAACCGACCAAATCGCTCAAATTCGCCATTTTGAGCCGCAGAAACGACAATAAACAACAACTGAGGTAGATTTACGTTTATTTTGAGCTTTAACATGGACATTACTCGATATCAGTTTACGATATTAAGACACTTTAATATTCCCATACATTTCTTTATATTTCGAACATAAAAACAGACACGCCGCTTGTATGGGCTCCCTGTGAAAGAACAGGTTGGGCTGTGTGGGCGTCCGCGACTTGAAGTTGATTAAAGAAGTACAGTTAAAACCTGTGCTTGAATGAACAGTTAAAACAACTTTGAATAATCAGTGAAAACCACTAACAAATCGGACGAACAGTATTAAATATTCGCGAAATGTTGAATATTCTTGGCGGGAAGACAAAGGAGAAAGGTCATCGCACCCTGGAAGACACGACACGAAATCTGTTTGAAATCAATATCTACTCTAACGCTCAAAGCTAAGATCTGGAAAACAAAACACAAACAGACGAACTGGCCCTTTGTTCTGACCAAGGACCAACGCTGGCAAGGTCGGCCTAAGCAATGAGCCTCGCAAAGGCCGGGTCATTTGCAAAATATTCTTCAGAGCGGGGTCACCTTTGTGTAAACTATTAACAAGTCTATTTTTAGAACGCGTGTACGCGTGTATAGAAAAAAAAAATCGCTCAAAGACCCCCAAATGCCTACACCAGGACTACAACAGTACTAGAACGACAAAAAAAGGATTCCTGGTAAAGGTCTCTACCTTATTGTAGCCTTTTAAACGAAAAACAGCGGTAGCTTTCTGAGTTTTCGATCAAATTCAACGGATCGAATTGCAAATCATTACTCAAACCCCTTTAGAGCGTCATACAATTGGTCCCTTGTGGGAATACACTACAAAATTTCTCGGGCACCTCATTTCTTGCACGCCAACGGGCCCTTTGAGAAAATAAGGGATCGCGTAAGAATTGAGAGAACGTCGGTTAATCGCACGGTTTGGCCTAAAGAGCGCCACATTCTGCCCGAACTCCAGAGGGAGCCGGAAATCGAGCCTAGCCCGAAAAGCGCTCGTTTCGGTCTGATTAACGCGAAGGTAAGCCCCCCCGGGGGGTTCTCCCAGAAAAAAATGGGTGGGGGTGTGCGACCCGCTTCCCAAAAACCTTACCGTATTTATGACCAAAATCTGCGATATTCCCTACCCTATTTATGACCTGACCAAAATTCGAAACCCTATTTATGACCTGACCCTTAAATCAAACCCTGTTTCAGACCTGAGTTACAATTAGTTCCCTAGTTCAGACCAATGTTAATTATATAAATAACCGTAAACATAATTTGTGAAGGGCTTTTGCTTATTTCCTTTTCGATAACGATGAAAAAGTGGCTCTTCTTATAAACATACCCATATCAAGGCTAGAGTGCAAAAACCATACCTTATTCATGACCAAAATGGCGAAAATCAGCTAAAATTAATACCCTATTTATGACCAAAACGGCTGAAAAAGCATACCCTTTTGGGCCGCACATATCTGTATAGCCCATATAAGGAAGTACCCCCTCCCCCGGGGCTGAGCCTGTTGCCGGCTTTAACACAACGTATACTTGAAAGACTGACGATCGCGACTCGTAAATACTTTGATCATGAACAGCCAATGTACAAGCGCCCGGCTAAGACATTTCGCCGGCAACGTGCTGTTCGTCTGTAACATTCATTTGCACTTCACTGGAGGCAAAAGCATGCAAAAGAGGCGGTCTTGTCGATTCGCATATGGCTGCATATGATTGAAAGAAGTCATTATGAATACGTAGAAAACGAGTTTTGAAATTCTAATGCTGTACGAATGCCGAGTTGTTTAAATCAGAGGGGTTTCTTACCTTAGTTATCTCAAGCGACGTCCAAACTGGAGAATTAAATTCACGATCTTCGCTGGATACGATACAGTGAGGGCCACTGAGCCAATATTGTAAGCGAGGTAGCTAGGTTATTTTTATCTCACGGGATCATCCGGCCCTTCACCTGTGCCCATGTCCTGACCCGCGCAAGGAGTTGTTTTTATCACCTAGGGCGAGAAAATTTAAAACATGAGCGATATGACAAAGCTAAAAACACTATTAAAACAAAGAAATCAATAACGAGAGAATAAAACATGAGAAAATACAAGAAACCATAATCGTACAGCGCGGGCGGCTAAACTATTACTAGTTTAACCGCCCGCGGGGGGGAGGGGGTACTCCCTTATATGGGCTATATAAGTATGCGCGGCCCAAAGGGTATGCTTTTTCAGCTGTTTTGGTCATAAATAGGGTATCGATTTTAGCTGATTTTTGGCCATTTTGGTCATAAACAAGGTATGGTTTTTGCACTCTAGCCTTGATAGGGGTATTTTTTACAGAGGAAGCCACTTTTTCATCATTATCGAGAAGAAAATCAACAAAAACCCTTCACAAATTATGTTTACGGTAATTTAACATTGGTGTGAACTAGGGAACTAAATATAACGCAGGTCTGAAACAGGGTTTTGATTTAAAGGTCAGGTCATAAATAGGGTTTCGAATTTTTGGTCAGGTCATAAATATGGTAGGAAATATCGCAGATTTTGGTCATAAATAGGGTAAGGGTTTTGGGAAGCGGGCCGCATACCCCCATTATTTAGTTAGGCATTATCTGAAATTATGAGATACCACAATTTACCTCGGGAGAAATTATATAAACCACAATGAAGGCCACTTGATCTTTCGACTCGAATGTTAGCACATATAAACCTTACTAAGGAGTTGGGACCGATAACTTTACTCGGTTGCGATCGATACCCTTGCTTGGTTTTCAACGAGAGATAACCTGCCAAAGTTTGGTTGTGGACTAAGTCTTTCAGGCGATGAAAGTGACTGTGTCAAATCTTTTCACGACATTCGTTTTGTTCTTACTCTTCAAGCAAATGAGAAGGGGAATAAAAAAAGGCGTTTCGACGTGAGCTTCAAATACTGTTTTTTAATTAAGCTTTAAATAGAATTATCTATCGACTTCGCACTTTTGCCAACATATGGTCTTTCTGTCCACCTCCCCCTCCCCACCCCCAACACAATGTTGATGTTGATTCATCCAAAGTAGACCCACTAGTCCAACATTCGTCAGCTTTATATATATATATATTTAATTCCTAATGTCTAATGTCTAATTAACAATTAGATTATGAACTCGAGATTTCTATGAGGTGATAGTTGATGAGGCCGAAGGACGTATCAACTATCACCTCATAGAAATTGAGAGCGAATAATCTAACTGTTTTAGTAGAATTCTCACTAAAATTTACTTCAAATAAGGTTTCCAATTATTTCTTGACGTATTATTAATTGTCATTTAAAATTGAGTTGTGTGCGCGCGCGCATCCTTTTTTTTCAATAATTTCAACTTTTTTTAAAGTCAAGAAACCGTAAATGTCCTTCGTTTAGACTTCTCAGGAATTTAATTATCCATTTGCATCAAAATTTTCCTCCAAAACTTTGGAAAAACGAAAAAAAACGTCGCCATTTCCTAGACGACCTCCAGCAACTGCTCACTAATGGCTGATAGTGTTCAATGCTCAGCCAGTCAGATTACAGCATTTGCATTAGTATACTAGTAGAATTCTACTAATGTCTATTAGTATTAGTATAAATACGAAATGAAATGAAATAAGAAATGAAATAAGAAATGAAATGAAATAAGAAATGAAATGAGCATCTTGTCCCTATAAAATAGTCTGTTTCCAATAAACACCTTCCCCTCCCCTCCCTTAAGCTGCCAAAATTTAACCACCAGACACTAAGCTGACATGCGTACAAATTGCCCACCTATTTTTTGTTTCCGAGTGATACAGGTTCTGGTTAAAATGGCAGTGATTATTTGTTCCATTATAGCATTGTCAATCTCTCTTAAAAAAAAAACAAAACAAAACAAAACAACCAACATATGAATACTGTCAGAAGTAACAGAGCAATATGAGGATGAATGATCTCTTCTTTAAAATTAAAGCACACTGTCCTGAATAAGTGCCCTGCCCTGAATAAGCACCCTGTCCTGAATAAGTGCCCTGTCCTGAATAAGTGCCCTGTCCTGAATAAGCACCCTGTCCTGAATAAGTACCCTGTCCTGAATAAGCACCCTGTCCTGAATAAGTGCCCTGTCCTGAATAAGCACCCTGTCCTGAATAAGTGCCCTGTCCTGTATGAGCACCCTGTCCTGAATAAGTGACCTGTCCTGAATAAGTGCCCTCCCTTGAAGTAACAAAAGTAAATAAGCACCCCAAATTCTGATTCGATCATGCATGCATGAAGACCAGTTAAAGCTAATGTGGCTAAGTATTAATAAATTATTATTATCAATTGCATGTACAAGGTATAGCAAGAGTTTTTTTTTTTTTTGAAACATCACCTAAATATTCTTTACTGAATGGGTTTATTCAAACAGTAACATTTCCGACAGAAAATTCAATTTAACTAATGGACACCATTTGCCACTTGAGATGGCCTCCAGTTTTGTTCTTGATAAAGTCAACCAGCTGACTAATATATTTAAGAAGTAGACATCCCGGAGAAAATATTCATATTTAGCATGATAAAATCCAAAAATTATATCACATAAATACAAGTTTTCTTCCGCAATATCTCAAAATCTCATTTGACATTGGAATATAACCTCGGAGACAATATAATTTCTAAAACTTTAAAATAATAAAAAATGTACATGTAAATTCTGATCGTGTAGCAATGGATATTGATTCAAAATTTATTTATACTTACTTCCCGAAGCAGTCAATTTTTATTGTTTCTTAACCTTCTTATAACAAATTAAAGGTGCCAGATTTTGAGAAGAAAGGATCTAATCATCTCAGACAATATGAATGCATATTAAGGAATTATACTGACCCTGCAAGTACATTAAAGTGTTAATAATTCTCATGCAGTAAAACATTCTTTGACTGCTAAAGCTATTTGCTTCACACAGTGCTCAATTGTAGGACCATCATGGAATGCAAAACTGAGTCTCATGCAGTTCTTATATTGCCCTCTAGAAGAAAAAACCTGAGCCCTTGTTGAAGTCAACACTATATTTATTCAAACATACATCATAGACTTTGTCGCAGTCCACTTCAGAAGGAAAAACTACCCACACAAAGTAACCTCCCTGGGGTTTTGTGTACGTAACCGAACAAGGAATGTACTCATCCAGGGCATTACAAAGTGAATTAAGTCGAGAATAATAAACCTCCCGAACATAAGCTAAGTGCTCCTTTACCAAACCCATTTGAATGGCAGTGCTAACAATACAAGATGTGTAATGGTTGAAACATCCTCCGCTCTTTGCATAGCCGGTTGTATGCAAAATCCTTCCTACGTGTTCAGGTACTTCCATCCATCCAAGGCGCAAACCAGGCCCCAGTATTTTTGAGAAAGTTCCATTTGAAATCACATGACCCTTGTAATCAGGATCAGTCTTGTCGTCAAATGAGAAGAGCCTCGGTGGCGATTGAAATGGTGGCCTGTCACCCATGTAAGAAAGCAAGTTGTAGACATCATCACAAAAGGCCAGCACGTTGTACCGTCGGAGCAGTTTAATCAGTTGTTTACATCTTTCTGCTGAGAGCACAGAGCCAGTTGGATTGTTAAATGTAGGGATGCAATACAACATAGCAGCAAATGGTTTATTACCAGCTGGGACTGGTGCTGTCAACAAATGTTCAGCCATCATTTTCTCAAGCTCATCAATAATCATTCCATCTTGATCAGTTGGAACCCCAATCACATTCATTCTATAGTCCTCCTGCAACACTGTTAGACCAATAAAATATGTAGGTTCTTCAACAAAAGCCACAGTTCCAGGCTGAAAGAGGAGATTTCCTATGCATGCAAGGCCCTGTGAAGCACCAGCAGTGACCCAGATATCTTCACAGCCCACTTTATCGCCATACTCTTCACTAAGGAACTTGGCTAGCTCATTCCTGACTGCTAAACTACCATTGTGCGGTCCATACTGAAATAAATCAGCATAATTTTCTGGGGTGTGTAGTGCCTGTGATGCTTTGTGAATGAGCTCACCACACTTGACCCGTAGGTCTTCACTAGGGGATCCTACACGTAGTGTGGAAACTTTCCTGCCATCTCTTTTAAGGTAGTCAAACATTGTAGTCATCTTGAAGATTGTGTATCTAAGCTGATGAGTAAAAGGAATAAAGCTCAGTAAGGGGCCATTCAATTTTAATTTCACATCGCCCCACCGCCCCCCCCCCCCCCCCCAACCTGTCCACAAGTCAAATTCTAGCACTAATTTAACAAGTCATAAATAAATTAATGAATAATCAATACGGAATTAATCTACGATCTTCTTTGTGGAGGCGCAGTGGCCTCATGGTTAGTGTGCTCGACTCCAGATTGAGTGGTCCAGGTTCAAGCCCTGGTCAGGGACATTGTGTTGTGTTCTTGGGCAACACACTTTGCTCTGACAGTGCCTCTCTCCACCCAGGTGTACAAATGGGCACCAGTGAATTTAATCCTGGGGGTAGCCCTGCAATGGACTAGCATCCCATCCAGCGGGGGTAAAAATACACCTAGTCGCTTCATGTTACAGAAACCGGGATAAGCTCTGGCCTAGTGGGCCCCTTGGCTCACATGCAGACTTTACCTTTTACTTTTATCAGTACATTGATATGGGTCACAAATTGGTTGTCATCAATTAATAGTTGATTACTCATTGATCATCCACACTACTCAATGACTAATCAGTTAATTTTTTTCATGAACCTCACAGAGTATTACTTTGATGTCACTGATCATCAATTAATTTTTTAAGTCTGGAAAGAAGGAAATACCAAAGTGCCCTGCGTTTTTGCCTGACGTTTCGGATCATCTGTACCAAAGGCATCCATGGTCGAGTGTTGATCGATACCCTTGATCGATACCCTCGATCGACCTTTGATTGATACTCAATCAACACTACATTGACACCTTGGTTGACACTCGATCAACCTTCCATTGACATCTCAGTTGACAATGGACTAATTTTCGATCAAGTGTTGATAGAGTGTTGCTGAATATCGATCGGGATGTCGATTGAGTATTGATCGAAATGTTGATCGAGGGTATCGATCGAAAGTTGTGATCGACACTTGACCGTAGATGCCTTTAGTACACATGATCCAATACTTCTTTATCCAATCTGAAAAAAGCCAGCTGTCTTCTGACTGGCCTTTAGTCCAATCCTGTGTTCAAAAGATAGATAGGAGAGGCCAGGGGGAAGGGGAAATCCCTTATTTGTGCTGCTGGATAAAATTAGGGTGGGTATATAATTTTACTTGCCTTTGTTCCAAACAGGGTATGGTCACATGATCAGTCTGGGATCTTAGATTTCTCTACAGATGTTATGACAGCATTTTGCTGCATTAAGTAACTCAATGGCCTTTTGTATAACTGATTTTAGAGCTATCAAACACAATTTCGCTGATTGCAATGGCCTATTAGACAGTTTAAATTCCAGTAAAACAAGAGAGCGTGTATTTTGTCTCTTTCCCTAAATGGGGTCTTAAAATAAAGGTAGGGTTTTTAGAACATTTTGGCCTACACAAGGTTGGAATTTCAAACCGTTGGCAGCACCCCTACACCCAAACATGGGCGAAGTGCACCCCGGGCAGGTTGTTCACTCACAATGACAGAGAGGGACGAATCAGGCTAAGATGAGGGGACAGTAGACCTTTTCACTTTGGGCAGTCTATGTTTTACCATTTTATACAGACCAAGTGATATTCTCTTGAGGATTGTTCTTTTATGAATGATGAATGAATAGCTCACTGTAAAACAATAAGCTAATTGGGGACGCCTATGCTAAAAATTGTGTAAAATTCCAATCGTAAAAAGATTAATTACAAACAAGACTATTTGAATTGAATTCTCAAGAGTATCATCACATGGTCTGAAATGGGGCAGAAAACCGCCCAAGCTAGAAAGGTTAGGTTTGTGATGTTCCCTCCGACAAATCGTCTGATCAGAATTTAGAAACTTTCTCACGATGTTCGGAGACCCAAAAACCGAGTAATATTTGTAAAGAAAAGTTGTCCTCACCTTTCAGTTCTAATACAGCTACTGCTAGATACGATAGACGAGCTACTCAAGGATCGACGAGGGAATGCGCAAGGAATCATGGGATATCCTCCTGACTGCTTTGTCCTTCGTGAACGAACATGGCGGCCTCGGGAAACGGTAATTAAATTACCTCGATCGCTCCATTTCATAACGAAATCTTGTATGTTTCTGGCGTTATCCTTATAGGGGCTTATGTTTCCCTTATCTTTAAGGTGTAGAAGAATATCACTGCAACTATTGCCAAGCAGATTGCACGTCACTTCGAGTGAAATGTGCAGAATGCACTGATTTCGATTTGTGTCTTCAAGTAAGGACTCAAAGTTTGTTATTGACTCGCTGATCTTTTCCTGTTTTCATTGATTTTTGTGTTTTTATGACTGTTGTTACTTATGACTTATGACTGGTTTCATTTTAGTGTTTCGCTTGTGGTGCAGAAATGGGCAAACACAAAAGAGGTCACGACTATCAACTTATGGTAGGTCACGTGATCAGGATAACATGTCAGTTTCAGGTCACATCTCAATTTGGGTGATCGATGACTTATTTCATTTATAAATCAATAATGTATTAAGAAATAGAAAATGACCTGTGTATTTTCAAAATATAAGACGGATGCAAGTGTAAGAGAGGATTTAGAGGGCAGAGTTCACATAGTATCAAGGTACTATGTGGACTCTAATTGTGTATGCATCAACCTATCAAAACAAAAAGTGACCATTTTCCATATCTTAATAATTTTTTTTAAAAAATAGGTGAGATCATTGCTCAGAGGGTTTATCATGATCTGGTATACCGGAAGGACCTATTGTTAAGAATGATCATAGTTGTTCATTTGCTCCTTTTTTCAAGTGGTAAAGCATAATCATATCCTTGAGAAACAAAAGTGAAGCGCAATTATTTCAAAAGACCAGAATGATAGACTTGCAGCGTAAAACCAAATGTCAGAAACTATTATACTTTGACATCTTTTTGAGAAGGTGATCTAAAGCAACCTATGACAACATGATTTGCCAGGTAAACATTTGGAATTTGACTTGTTTTAAGTTAGCACTTGCATCCCAGGCTCTGAATTGAACTTCTACAACATCGCATGACCTAAGATTATTAAAAGGATTTGTAACACATTTCATGTGTATCTCAAAGGATGGCGGGACGTTTCCACTGTTTACCGAGGACTGGACATCAGAAGAAGAGGTGTTACTGTTAGATGCTATAGAGCAGCATGGCTTTGGAAACTGGTATGTGAGTTAGTGGCTTACCTGATATCTGAAAAAAAAGCTACAAGAAATGTTGCTCTGTAATCTTGTTAGTATGGCAAGTCAGAGTGATAAGGATCAAGGCACCCAGGGAGTCACTCTCATATAAAAAGGACGGGGGTGGGGAGGGTGGAGGGGGGAGGATCGTCATACCTTTAAGGGATTAAAAAAGTGGTTTTGGTATCCCTTAGGGTGTTTGTCCTTGAAAAGTCCGCATCGGGAGCTGTTGCGGCACTGGCAGGGTACTGAGCTGAAACAATATGACAGGAGATATTGTGTTGTTTTAAAATTGGTACCTCTTGGGGTGAAAACAATTCCAAGCCACTCTTACAAACAGGATCTTGGTACCTCTTAGAGACTCTTTTTGAAATTTGTGATGGACACCCCCGTCCATTTTGTATGGGAATTCCCCCTCCCCCAAACCTGGGCAAGGCACTCATTTTTGTCAGAACCCATCTTAGTTATCAAATAGAGATTCTTGATTGACATCAGTGTCTACATGTAGTTGAATGAGCTGAGCAAAAATTGACTTTTTTGAAAGAACTCAAGTTCTCAAGAGCAGGACTCACCAAAAATGTCAAAAGACACAAATGGGTGATTAAGAAATCAATTCTTTTGTGAATATTTATAAGATCTTTAAAAACCTCAGTAACTGATGGTTCCACAGGTAAGTCATACCCCCAATTTTGAATACCAATTTTTTAACAAAAAGTTAATGGCTTAAGCACTTTGGTTTTCATAGAAGGTTGAGTGATTTTGATTCTATACCTTTCCTAATATTTGTTGTTTCAGGGATGATGTAGCTGATCATATTGGCACCAAAACTGGCAAAGGTTGGACATGAGTTTTAGTTAATTTAAATAATCAAAAGCTAAAGCTGTCGTAAGCTACCTGCACCTCAGAAATTTGGAGGAAGGTGATTACCTATAAGAATGAAATGTCATAAGCAATCACCCACAGAAATCACAATCACTCTTATAGTGGCCAATAAGAGCTTTCAAAATATGAGGTGATTTTGGACACAGTGTTTTGGCACAATGTTGTTCATGTGCTCCCTATCAGAAACCTGCATTTATTAAAACCTGGATCATTGGATAATGCAATCTAAGAGATTTCAATGGCTTAGCCTTCCTGTTATTAGTATGTAAGTAATAATTACTTATTATACCATGTTCTACAAAAATGGTAAGCATATGTGTAATTTTTGGGGCTTTTAACATCTCTTTTATTTTAGCTTTCTCTATTTTGGTGGGTGTTTTAATAAGTTAACAATTATTCCACTCATGCATGTTGGATATGAAGTGATTACTGTCAACTTGGCACCATGCACCTCGATGGCTATCTATTATATCATATCCAATGCTCGCTTGTGGAATAAGTGTTATATTTAGGAGTGGTGTATTTTGATGCAATGCTGACTGATTGTTGTCAGTCTTTTAGGTGTTGGGCCTCTTCATGAAAGCTAGGTTAGGGTTGACCTGTTGATAGGAGATAATTCTGTCGTCGTATCATAGGGGTCAGCGGTATTCCTCATGGGCCATATTGTGTGTAAAATGAACATGGCTGCATGTCAGCTGAGAATAAAGTGCTGTGTTGTCGAAAGCTGTTGTTCCTTCAATGGAAGCTTTCCCAGCCGGTCAACAGACCCTGCAGTTGACACCCTGGCCAATCACAAGTCACACTCAGACAATCCACTAAAACAATCAAAACTCAAAGCATATAGGTGTCGCTGACAAAAAGTGTAGGGAGACATATGCAAATGAACTACAATCTGGTTACGTTGTGGTTTTACTTCTGATTGGATGTTAAAGTGGTGCAAGTCAATTTATAATTTGGCTAGCTCTGTGAGTGGGCAAGATGAACCAAATCCTGTGCTGTAATTGGCTACCCGAGCAGGCAAGATGGCACTATCTTGCCTGCTTGGGAGTACCCACTGTGTTGACCAAGCTTGTTCAGTCAAGACGGCTGGATATTGGCCTCGTTCTCTTTTGTGAGACGGAGTCGACATCCATAAATGTGCAAAAAAAGAACTTGGCCAATATCCAACAATCTTGATCTCACACTTGATCAATAACCCATGTTGCTTAGCGTGGTAATGCCAAAACCAGTTAGAAAGCAAATGGGAACTACAACAGACACTCAAGAGAAAACTGCTTTACCAGCTGAGGATAATGTGCTTTTGGTTTGTATCATAACAAAGCCATCCCTCACTTCTGCTCAAATGCCTGGTCACTTAAAGTGTACAGAAAGCAGAAATGATTTTTCGTGTCATATACACTTTAAATATGGAACTGTAAAATGGGTTAGAACATAGATTTTGATAAATCTGCCCTTCATCAACAGAGACTAGTGAACACTATGCTGATCATTTCATCTCAGGAACTGTTGGGCAAGGTAATTTTTTATTCTAACCGCTAGTTCTCACTAAATTGTTTTAATTGATGTTACTGGTAGTGATAAA
The DNA here is from genome assembly GCF_042242905.1 of Orbicella faveolata. Taxonomy (NCBI): domain Eukaryota; kingdom Metazoa; phylum Cnidaria; class Anthozoa; order Scleractinia; family Merulinidae; genus Orbicella; species Orbicella faveolata. The sequence goes on along the minus strand of NW_028301552.1, from coordinate 3,467,608 downwards.
AATGAAGTGAAAAATCTGCACATCAGGCCACACAAAATACAACACTCCAATTAAATCTCTATCCAGTGGATAGCTTAGCATATTCAAGTCATTTGCGTAGGTCTGGTGCTTAGGAAATTTTTTTCTATTAAAAAGGCATGATCTATTGAGCTTTCTAAAAGATGGATTCAAGTGCTGCCCACTATGCAATTCCTCTTTTTTTTTGATCCTGCAAAATGCTTGTTAATTGTTAATTAGTTCATGTACATTAGGCATCCCCTATAAGTTGATGGCTCCCACACATTCATAAAGTTGGTTGGTTCATCCATTCATTCGTTTGTTTTTTCGTTGTTCTTTTGTTCATTTGTTTGCTCGTTCATTTGTTTGTGTAGTCCCATGTAAATTTTCATTATTACTTTTTCTAATTTTAGCAACAGTGGAACCATTTAAGAATAAGATAGTCGATCACACTTCAGCTGATCAAGGTAAGACCAAATGCTACCCCTGGTCATTTCGTCAGGTTGATAACTTTGAAGAGTTTGCTGGTATCTGTTAATTTACCCTCCTTAGTAAACTTCAATTCTGTCAAAGAATTTGATGGAAGAGTATAAAATGTTCAAGGCGGGAACTATCTTTGTTCTTTTCTTTATAGAAGTGTTATCTCCAACACTGTTGCACCCCCCTGAACCTGTAGAGATGGGCATCACTGAACAGCAAGAGCTGGGATATATGCCACTCAGAGATGATTTTGAAAAGGTGACCTCATGTTAGTTCATTATAAGATAGATAGGAAGCCATGCCTGCAAAAAATTGTAGAGTTCAGTATTCATTTCGTAATAATTATAAGGACATAAACTTTATTTAATAATGATGGCTACACTGTATTATAGAATATTGATCCCTAGCCTGGATAAGGAGGAAGAAAAGGAACAATTATTCTCCCACTGGCAATTTAGTTGTAATTTAATTTGTCTCATTAGACAAGTTGGCAAGTAGGGTGCTAGTGGGGTTAAATTTTGTTTTTGATTCAAGTTCATTTATCAGTTATGGCAATCAACTGGGGTTTGCTGGCAGAAGTAAAAGAGTAAAAATTAGGGTTAGGGTTAGTTCCAGTCAGTTCCCAATCAGAATTCCTGCTTGGATTTTGCATGTTTTCCTGGTCTGTGATTGTGGCATTTTCTTGAACATTTCAGTCGTGTGTTAAATCTGTTATTAACCAAGCTTGCTCGGTATTGTACTGGGAAGATTTCAGCCCTAAGTCTTTTTGTACAGACTTCGCTGTACTCAGTATACCCTATCAAGACCTTAAGCCAATATTCTCTGAGTGTGGCCCTTACACTTGGTTAATAATATACATGTACTGGCCATCACTTGATAAAGTAGTAAACATATCAAGTGTACAGAGTAGAATAATTCTGAATGCTTTCTTGTAGGAATATGATAATGAAGCTGAAACTCTTGTAAGTGGTTTGCAGTTCAGTTATGATGATGAAGATGTTGAAGTAGGTAAGACAAGGCAAAGCTATGTATTTTATGATAACTGCAGAAATTCTTGCATGCTCATTGGCTAATTTTTATTGTCAATAAGCGGACAGACACTTGAATTAATCATTTATGCAATGCATCAACGAGTGAGAGCAGACAATTTGACAATTAGTTGTTGTCAAAAACAAATTGAAGTCAGTTTTTCATGTGTGTGCTGTTATTAGCAATGATTTTCATCATAACATTGTCAAAGCAGTCTGTGGATCCACAGCTACTTAAGTTGACAATGTTTTGGTAACATTCATGATCATTAACAGGACAGATGCATGAAAAACTGATGTAAATTTGTTTATTTGATGGTAAAATAAATTTGCAGTGCGACAACTGAAACCGGGCCACTTGGAAAAGAGCTAACCAATCAGAATGTTAGTTGAGAACAAAAGATAGTGATCTTTTTCTCAAATAAACCAATTATTATTATTTTTAATTTTAAACTTTTTTTTATACAAGAGAGCTACCTACATCACTTACAGTTCTGATACTTACACAACTAACATTACAATACATCTACATGTACTTACACAACTTAGAATACAACACAACTACTTTACACTACTTGCAATACTTAAAAAGCTACTTTACATTGTTTACGATACTAATACATCTTGCAGAAACCAAACAATGTGTTTGAAATTCAATTTATTTTTGATTAAAACAAGCAGCTGTAAATGTCAGAGGAAACTGGCAATTATGTCATTGAGTGTCTACCAACTGAAACAAGCAACTGTTAAATTCTGGCATTAGACAAACAATTACCGTTAATAATCTTGACCTGTTCTTTGCAGATTTGAAACTAGGAATTATAGACATGTATTTAAGAAGACTCAAGGAAAGGCAACACCGAAAGAAGTACGTATTTCATCAGATTGTCCATTTTTTTAAATGATCAATGTGTTAAAAAGTTTGGACACCATAACAATGTGGTATTGCTACATGTAAGTTACTTTGAGTGCATTTTATACTAAACTGTACATAACTTGACTTGCCATGTAATTCTGGTTTAAGTGTTTCTAGCTTAACTTGTACCCTTTACCTTCAGTTAAAAATATTTATAATAATGACTTTATTGGAAAGCATAATTACTGGTGAAACCAGTAGTTCATTATTGTGGTCGTTAACATCCATCAAACAACTACAATTACAGATTCAAATAGAAAAATACAAAGAAAAAATACAATTGAAAATCCATTAAAAATTTCTACTAGTAATGAAGTTGTCAATTCTAGAAATCTGATCTTTGTATTTCTTGTATATTAGATTTCTAAATTCACAAAGGGGAATGAGGTCCCTTGTAGCACTGTCTTGCTTGTTCCATAATCTAGTGCCACTTGTAAAAAATGAACGTTTACCGGTCTTGGTGTTAAAAAAGGACTGGTCAAGTCCATGTTAGTTGACACCCGAGTTGTGTAATGATGTCTGTTAATGACAAAACGGATATAATGATTAAAGTAATCAGGACACTTCCCATTAATTGCAGCAGTTCTATTATTGCCATTAATATGTACATTAATCTAAACAATCCTATTTTGTTAAATCTTACAGTATCGCAAGGCAGCATGGACTTATTGCTAGTAAACACAGAATAATAGGTGAGACAAGGGAAATAAGTCCCAGATCTTAAGAAAGTGGCATAAGCAGATATTGTCATTCTACAAATTATAACATGATGTACTTGAGTGGGCTATCTGTTAATGAAGTTTTCTATTATCTGTTATATATTTTTCACTCTTTTAAAGGTGGGCAGATGCCATTGAAAAATTTAGTGAACAAAAAAAAGCCTACAGATCAGATATATTTAAGTCAAATAATCAATGTCTACCAACATTTGGCAACAATCAAAGTTTATATGTTATCTGTTAATCAAGTTATGTTTGAGGCCACATTTCAGAGCATTATTTCTATTGGTGCATGGATACTTTAATGATTGACTCAGGGGCATAGCCAGGATTTTTCAAAGGATGGGGGGGGGGGGGGTGGGGACACACTCTGTCAAAGTGAGGATACTGACCAGATTGTCATGGCATTTTCACTGCCTGTTGTAGGTTGTTTGCTTAAAAAAGGCTTACAAAAGGGAAGTCACGAGCACCCGAGGACCCCCCTAGCTACGCCCTTGTTACTAACTGAGAAATGTTACCTCTACTTTTTAGCAAGGGAGTGGTTAGGGGAGAGGGGGGGTGGACATTGTTACTCAGAGGGTTGTTTCGGTCACAACGTAAGGGTAGTCTTTTATGGAGAAGACTACTCTAAAGTGGGGTGAACTAGAATTCCATTGCATATTTTAACAATGTCCCCTCCTAATCCTGATCTTAATTGTCTGCGATTGATGGCAACATCAGTGATATTTTTCTAAAAAATAGATGTTGACCACTGCTTTGCTCTTTCAGCTCTTCGTAGAAAGTACACCAAAGAAGACAGGTTAGCTGTTATTTAAAATGTTTTTGTATGCAGCAAATTGTCACAGACTCAAAGTGCACATAACAGATAGCCAGGGCTATATTTAGTTTGTCGTATTTGGAAGTATGCTCAAGGTTCTTCCAACCTGTTACAGAGTGCTGAACAACTGTATTTTGAGTGGCTTGTTGACAATTTGTTGACAAATGATAAACTATTTTATTTTATGGCAATGTAGTCTTGATGTAAATTTGAGCGTTCTGATTGGTTCTTTCTCGGTCAGGATAATTGGCATATGGACAGTTTTCAAGTGTATATTTTGTTTTTTTTAAGTGCCATATAATAAACTACTTACTAGCCTAGCCTGCTCGAGCCGTACTGGGCAATATCGGCACTTGGTTGTTTCTGCACGGAACTCGCTGAGCTCAGTCCGTACTGCTATGACTTTGGGTCAATATTCCACAATGCGGCCCTCGCACTCGGTTAGTAAGAGGTTAATCCGACTATCTGGAGAAATATCGTCTGATTTTAGCTTACTCGAACTCTAGCCTCGCAGGGTAAGTGTCAGATGATACTCTGTGCGATTTCGAAGGATACTTGTTAAGTATCAAGACTTTATTATATATATCGCTCGTCGCTCACTCATAGAAACTCTCCAGAGTTTCATAGGAAAACCTTGCTGACCTGAATGTTCATGAGCTCATCAAAGCCAACTTAAAGTCTTAGAACCTGGAAAATTAATTCTCTCCTAAGAATTATCTGGCAATCGTGGGTGGTTTTTTGTTTGTTATAGCTTGAAGACATTCAATATTCAAAGAGTTAGAACGAACGAATCGTTCTCTTTTTTTACAGGGAATTTCGGGACGCTACCAGAGTTTTTGCAAGGTTCAAGAGCCATAGTGAATGGGAAGAATTTTTGAATGGTCATTTAAGTAAGTAAATCTTTCAGTTCCGTTGTACAAATAAGGCTTTATTAATTAGTATAACTACGAAATCGAAGTTGTGACGACTGCTAGATTAGTAACATTACCAGCAGGTTAGATTATTGTAACAGCCTTCTGTACGGCATTCCCAAGGGGCAGTTCGCTATACTTCAACGAGTTCAAAATGCAGCAGCTAGGCTAATTCTTGATTTAAGCAGATACTCCCACATTACACCTGCATTGTACGAGTTACACTGGCTGCCTGTGCACGCGCGCATTCATTTCAAGATTTCACTCTTGGTCTTGTGCCTCAGTTTGTCATGGGCTTAAGCTTGATATCAGTTAAAGCTAGGTCTTCATAAAACTTAAATTGAAAGTAGTGGCATTTTACCATGAGAAAAGTTTATATGGATACACTTGCAGGTTCAAACTTGGAGTCGGGGGTGTAGACTGTTCGGGCGGGGCTTTGCATTTTTCAAATTGTTAATTGAATGTGAGTGTTTATTTTTCATTTACTCACAGGGGAAAGGGAACTTAGAGCGAGAATAAAACATTTAATGAGATACAGGAAGAATGGAATCACAAAACTGGCAGGTAATTCAGTGTTACTCAAAGGTCACTTCAGCAATCCACGTTAAACCAGCGACTGTTGCCTCATTCATTGGCACTTTTTTTTTTGAAATGTATGACCAATACTAGAGTTTCATGAGATGTGAAGTACGTGAATTATAATTTGTCTGACCTTTGTTGCTGTCAGTGCTGTGCAAGCTAAACGATTTTGCGTCATTTGTAGAGTGCCAAGAGTACGATGAACAAAGATTGCGACGAGAAAGACGAAAAGAAAACAAAAGGAAAATGGTGGTAGGTGATATTTAGTGGTGAAATAGGAGTTATTATTTAGTAGTCATAAGTCCAACCAGTAAATTAACTACAAAAGCGAACGGAAGAATCAAAGTCCATGAGAACAAGTAACTTGTCGGAATGCCGAAATGTACTTGAGCCAGATCACACATTTTGGTTTTGGTTTTTGCATCTGATTAGCTGCAAACACAGCTTCCAAATTCATCATATTTATACCTAGTCACACTTTTTTGGTACGCTTCGGCGGCATATCAGGCGAGTTCGTATTTCGGCGAGATGTAGTTGAGCCAAAATACGTGGCGAGACCAAACGAGTCTGATATGCCGCCGAAGCGTACCAAAAAGGTACGATTAGGTGTTTATATTACCGCACCCAAATTCGGCCAAGTAATCATGATATCTAAGCCATATCAGGTCAGTGACTTGATATCGCAGGATATCACGACAGTAGACACGGCTTCTGATTGGCTAATTGCGAATTTGGGTACGGTAATGATACAAATTGCTAAAAGATGGTGATATTTTTGTGTCAGGGTGGTGCACAACCGAGAAGAACAAATGTATCGATGGGGAAAAAGAATGAGTGAGTAGTGTTGATATCGTGGAACTGTAATTATTTCACTTCTGATATTTGTCATTTTTTCTTCTGTTCGTACTAATTCATGGACATCTCGCTTACACAGGGCTGCATCGGAAGAAAAGGATGAAAAAGGTAACGACGTTAGTAAATTACATTTAAAAAATATAACTGTTTGTGTTTCTGTGGTGAATAGTTTGGGTTGCCTGAGCTGCGAGGAGAATGGGGAGAGGGACTTCTGTCTTTATGCTGCTCAAATTTCCTCTCCCCACCCCTCTCCCCAATACAACTGGGGTAACTTTGTCTTATTCTGAAAGCCAGTCCACACACGCTACAATTTAACTCCTTGTTTTGCCATTGTAGACGGTGCACTCTCGTCACCCAGTTTTGCAGATCAGATGAAGAATTGTGCCACGTACAAACTGTTATCGCCGGTCGAAAGACAGGTGAGTCTCTGCATTAGCAAGTCATACATTTTGTTGTAATTAGTTTAGGTTCAACTGTGATGGCTAATTAACAGTTAGATTATGAGCTCGAGATTTCTATCGCGTGAGCGCAGCCCGAGTCAACTATCACGCGTAGAAATCGAGAACGAATAATCTAATTGTTTTAGTATAAATTTACTTGTCGTTCTAAACCTCACGGGCACTTCGAAAACGCAAAGAAGCGGCCGCCATTTTGTTAACGAGCGCCCACTGCTAGGCTACTCACTGTTTAACAGAATAGATAGTGAAGCATTCGTGATAGAACGCTAGTCGATTTATTCTAAAGTGAATTTGTTTTTCCATCGGCAGCTCTGTGCGTCCATACACATGAAACCAGGATTTTACATCACAATAAAGACAATCATATTAAAGGTGAGTGAATTCAAACCTTGTTAATTGACGTGTCGAGGTGTTACATTCATCAATGTTTTTTTTTCCTGATGCATTCTAGTATGCAGCCATTTTCTTATATGTTCTCTAATGATCTCAACAAAACTGAGACCTACCCTAGTTTTAAAAAGTCACCGTTTCAAGACCAACACGTTAATGGGGCTTGGAAACTAGGCTAAATTTAACAAATTGATGTTAGTTTTTCATGCGTCTGTCCTGTTCTTAGTCGTGAATTCCGTCATAACATCGTCAAAGTAGCTGTGGATCTACGAGGCGATATCCAATCCGCAGACTACAATGTTATGACGAAATTCATTGCCAGTAACAGAACAGACGCAGGGAAAACTGACGTCAATTTGTTTTTTACAATAACAAAAAAGTAGAAGGGACAAAATTATGTATTCATGTGTCTGTTCGCTTATTTACGATGAAAATTAGCCAATGAACGCGCGAGGATTTCCGCAGTTATTGTAAAGCATGTCTGTCTAAAAAATAAAAAAGAACTGGTTTTCTTTTTTCTTTCCACAGGACAATCTCCTCAGACGTCAAGGCGTGCAGGTTAAAACTCGTTACCCACCGAACCTCGACAAAACACACAGAAAACACATCATGAATTTTCTTAAAGAAAGCGGCTGGGTCGCCACTTCGTGACGTTTACTTTAAAGTGACGTCTCAATGTAATTTAGGACAAATACAAATATTGACTTCGATATTGTAAATATCAGTGACTATGAAGGAGCTTAGTATGCAATGTCGTCAAAAAATGTACCGTGTACAATTAAGCCTGGTTTTCACTAGCGACGCAAGCACAAGCACAAACGCAAACACAATAATTGTTATTTCACCGTGAAAACGGCCTTGACGAAGGCACAAACACAAGGATCAAAATTTTTCCTTTTTCTTGTGCTTGCGCTTATGCTTGCGTTTATGCTTGCGTTTGCGCTGCAACGAGTGAAAACGGAACACCGCTCAGGCATAACACAAACACAAGGATATTTACCACGCGTGGTTATGTTTGGCCAATGAAAATACTGGATCCAGATGAACTCGCACCTAAACAGTTTTCCAAAGTGGCGGAAGGTTCGGATGATTTTGCTTGTCCTTGTGTTTGTGTCGAATTTCGTTTTCACTTGGATCATCCCTATTGCTTGCGTTTGTTCTTGCGCTTGTGCTTGCGTCGCTAGTGGAAACCAGGCTTTACCTAGAATTAATGTTTTACACTCCATTGTAAATAATGAATGTAGTCGCAAAGATGAATGCGACACGTCTCAACTGGAAATCGTTAAAATTTTAAAAACTAAATCGAAAAGATATAATGACTTGGTGAGTTTATTTTCGATACGACTGTGATTATTCGCGAATTACCCATTTTGAGATCAACTTTCATATTTTTTTTGAAGCTTGTCCAGACTGTATACTTCAGTTTACCTTAGCACTGATTCGTCGCCTTGCCGTGACGCTTTACAAAATCCCATCTTATTTTGCCTGACCGTGTCCCTCCCCCTCCCCGGCCTCACGTGTGACATGCGGAGGTCTTCAGAACCTTTTGAAGAAATTTAAACCGCGCGCCATAACGGCCAAATGTGTTGAAAACGGCGTCCCACTCTGAAAACGCATTACATGTTTTCCGTCCACACTACGCAGAGAAATTTTAACACGCAACAAACATCGGTCATCGAGGAAAACGCGGGCGGGGAAATCACATGATTACGTTTTCCGTGCACACTAAAACGTATAGACGGCGTTTTCAAATTCTGCCGGTTTGAACAGCATCCACTACAATAACTGGGGTCGCCCCAGGCCATTAACAAAACTACCCACTACAAGAACTGGGCTTGCCCCAGGCCCAGTAATAAGAAATCCTTGGTTCTCTTCAGTGTGATTCAGTGATTATTTTTTTTGTACTTATTTTCCGATAATGGGAGAGGCAAATTTGGCGAAACTTCAATTCGCGAAAAGTTTGCAAATTCCGACCACCAAACGGATAGTCTCCGAATCGGAGTACAAATTTAAGTTTTACGATGCCATATTTAACAATTGTGTTAGAACGTAATGAAACAAAATCCAAAACAGGATTACATGTTCGTTGTGACAAATCACAACGTTATAGTACAAGGTCGGTATTTACGACATCTAATGTCTGTACTGTATCAGTCGGAGGAAGAGAACGTCAAGACAGAAGCGCAAATGCTGACGAGAACAGTTGATACACAATCATGAGAAATATAACAAATAAAAAGACTGGGGGGGGGGGGGGAGGGCTTGAAACAGAGGCACAAGGTAGCCCGTAAACAGCTTATTAAATTTTGCGCCATCGTGTTAAGCGGAAATTGCTATTTTCGAGGCTTTATTTTCGCGATTTTTTGGCTATCGTATGAATCATGAAATTGAGTACCGCAAAATAAGTAACAATGTCACTAAGATTTGAAAATCATTGATTGATTGATAGTGAGAAAGTTTTCTTTTTATTATCTGAGATTAAGGCAAGGAGCTTGAGGCTGTAGAGCAATACGCTGTCGTATCTCTTCAGGCGTCATTAGTTTAGAGAAGAGGGAAGGATCCAGAGTTCTCGGAACTCCCAGCAAAACTTGCGTGCCGTTTTCGTTACCACAAATCTGGAAATAAAATGATTTTACAAAAGTCATTACAGAGCAGCACTGCTTCTTAGAGCTCCTTAGTGCTCCTTAGAGCTCCTTAGAGCTCCTTAGTGCTCCTTAGAGATCCTTGGCATGCATTTAGTTCATTTTACATCCACAGCGCGTGATCAACATGAATGTTAAAGTCTAACCTGTAACGCCATTAACAGATCAAATCTGTACTGAATGCTTGTTGGGCGTGGCACGCAGGTTATTTTACCAGCCAAGCAAAACTGTTCACCATGGTTCTGTTGAGAGAAGAAGGATCTTAGAACACGATTGAGAAGTTCGGTTGCCAGCTGGTTCACAAGAAGCCGTGAAACGGCTAAACGTCGTATTTCAAACCTCGCTCGGCACAGTAGCAAGCTTATGTGTGTTTTGTCCTAGGGATGACTTGGAGAGGCCAGATTGTTCATAAGCCCCGGTGTTTAACTACGGTTTCTGTAGCGTGGAGAGGCAAGCAGGTTTGTTACTCTCTTCCCGGTTCTAAATATGTAGCGCACAGCGATTTGCCAGTTTGCCAAACCAGTTCACCGATATCCATTTATACTCCAGAGTCGACGAAAGCGCTGTGAGAGCAAAGTATTGCGCGAGAGGTCTGGGTAAGACACCCATCAAGAGCGAGACAAGAAAATATGAGCAAGACACCTATCTGGAGTCCACCTTGTGTCGGTGGGCCTCGTGTAGGACCTCTCGTGTTTGTGAACATTATCATGCCAAGAGCTATCAATTGTAAAGCTTGAAAATTAATATAAACTCGCGATCCTATCAATGAAGAATTCTTTTCCTTTTTAGATGAAGAGATATTTTTCGGCGCACTCTTTTGTAGCTCTTCCAAACTCCATTTATCTTCGCAGAGAAAGCCGTCCTTTCTTGAAAAGAAATGGAGTTTGGTCATCAGTGAGCTACTTACATGTGTTGAAATGCTTTACGAGAAGACCCAGATAAATTACTCAGTTGGTTAAAAAACGTTTACCTCAAGTTCATCCGCTACAGTGTCTGTACTGTAAAATTTGTGATAAATTAACGTGTTCGACTCAGTGAACGGTCTGATATCTTCTGGAACCTGAATCATCAAACAATGGAACAACTTGTAGTGACAGATATAAAATGATAAAATAAACGCTTACGAGTTATGTTTGTCAGTCAGTAAGGAGAAATAATGGTTTACGCTTGAGACTGTGTATGTAAACAAAGGTTGAATTTACTTTGCACTTGTTTTAGTTCCTGTGTTTTTTAAAAATTGTTACAAAAATATACTTACGAAAACATTTCCTTCCTGTGGCGGTGAAGGTTCGGTGCTCTGATCCACGGTGATGTTTGTGTAGCTGTGTGAACTTGTTGTGACTTGCACCTTATCTTGGCCGCCGGTGACCCTGCTGCTAGTAGAGGGCTCCCCTGCTGTTTCTTCACTGCTGCGTCTGCTTCCTGGTGCGGCCATGCTCTGTTTGCTCCCGTGTGGGGTCCCGCTGCTCGCAGTATTATCTTCCTTGCCACTCGTCCCACTGTGTCTTCGTTTAATTCCTGGCATGATTTCTTTGCTACCTCGCTTAACATCCGGATGTCCAGAGCTGAGGTTGCTATCAGCGCGCAGTCGGCCATCTTTTAAAATGTCCCCATCCTTGAAGATCTCCACTTCTGGGCCTTTTTTGTCGTCATCTTCCTGGCTCTTGTCTTGTGTCTTTTTTTCCTCTTTGCTGTCATGGTACTTTTTACAGCATTGTGCAATCTTTTTGCCGAGTTTTAACAGTAGCAAGAATGGAAGAATGAGAAAGAAGACTAAATTGAACAGAAATTCCTTGGTCTTGTTTCGCGGTTTGGTCACGTCCTTGCTGTGAAAATAAAAATTAAAAACTTTTATTAACGTTTAAAACACAACCTACTTTTCTAGAGCATCAGTTAGTGAATAACAGGCGTCCTTCCTGCTTGGTCAACCAGGAACTGCCGCGCAAAGAGATACGACCGCCGTATGTTAATTTATGAAGTTTCTCCTTTCAAAAGCAGGGAGCCGATAAGGTACAATTCGAAAACAAAGTATACTGTCACAAAATTAATAAAAACAAATAATTATTGGACGTGAGAACTCGAGTTAAAAAGTAAGCGAAGTTACCTAAATCAACATATTCTGACTATTCGGATGGAGCACAATCATACCTTTCCTTCCGAGAAGAAAAAGTTCCTCATAGGTTCTCGTGCGCACAGCCGGGAGACAAGACAATTTCCGCTCACGAGACCTCGAGATTTCTGTTACCTGTAACTACCTACCACACTACGCCGGAGAAATTTGAAAACACAGCTTTATGTCTACGGTTAGGCTTACCGTCCACACTGATCCGTCACGAAAACGGAGCTCTTCAAACCGGAGAGTCACACCTCAAATGCAAACCAGTTTCAAACCCAAAATGACCGATGTCTGTTGCGTTTTCAACTTCTCTGGCATAATGTGAACCGAAAACATCTGATGCGTTTTCACAGTGAAAACGCCATTTTCAAATTTCCCCGCGTAGTGCGTGCGCAACTTTAATACTTAGGTTTCGATTCTTGTAAGAAAATTTCTTATTGATCAGCGATGTTACTTACGTGACAGGATCGATTTCCTCTCCTTGTTCATTGTACTCCACCACCACAATCTGACCTGCGTTGTCTTTCTTCTCCTGCTTGCCCTTTTTAACACCGCCCATTCCGAACCGTGCTACGGCAGCCCCCTTTCTTCTAAGGCCCAAAAAGGCCTTTAATGCGCCAAGGCCCACTAGTATTCCCACAATGCTGGCGATGCCACCAGGCGTTGTCAGAAATTTAAGAACGTTGCCAATCTTCTTGAAGAAGTTTTTGACTTTGGTCCAAATATCTACAGCGCCAGTAAAGTCCAGCCCACTCTCTGACGGCTTTTCCTCATCCCAGTCTTTCTCGTCTCGATCGACGCATTTAAACCCAGCGTCATAGCACTGAGGAAGGGGGAATTACGCTATTCAGCGTTTTAACTTACACAGCTGTGCTTATAATGTACAGATAATACAGATAATGAAAAGCACGTTGTATTACGAGACTGTTCTTGTGCTCTTCAGGGTTAATTCTAGTGAAGTATTTTTAAGCAATTTAGCGACAATGGTACTGTAATGTAAGACCAGCTTTTTCCGTGAATTTTCGTAGAAGTATACTAAAAGTTTTCGATTCAAGCAATCGCCGAGTAAACCAAAGTAGATTGTACGTCATATAACGTCATACCATGACGTCATGTTGCTTAGCAACTACTGCTGGCTCCGACGCGGCTCTAAACAACAAAAACACTGCGTGCAGTGGGCGAGAATTGCCTGATTTCAAGCCGAAAAGGACTAGGTACGAGTCTGTAAAATATGGGATTAGCAACTATTGATCAACATAGTCAGAAAGAGCACACCGAGATTCACAAAATCCCCAAGTTTAGTGTTAATCAGGCTAGTTTTGACTGAGATACAGCCATTTAAAATCGTCAAAATTACACAGAAATATTTGGTCATCCAGACACAGTGTCCGGATGGCCATACATTTTATTGTAAATTTTGATGTTTTCCAATGGTTGTATCTTGCTTACTATTGGGTCTATTCGCACCTAACTTGGTGATTTTGTACAACTTGGTGTGCACTTTTTTTCTTTTTCTTTTTTTTTTTCCTTGTGTGCACTTTATGACTATGTGGCTCAATAGCTGCTAATCTCATAATTTGTAGACTCGTACCTAGTCCTTTTCGGCTTGAAATCAGGTAGTGAATTTTCTTTTTTTATAACACGAAGGATACATACACTGCAGCCACATCCTGCAGCACACACACAAGGTGCTGTGGTTGTGAAGGTAACGTTAGCACTGTCAACCATCTTATGACGAGCATCAAACAGCTTCACTGGAAATCAAAGAACAAAATTTGTGAATGGAAAATAGATACATGTCCTTGTTGGTTCCCTGAACCACTCCCTCGCTCAAAGGATGAGACTTGATTCTGGTTGATTCAGAGCTGGTTGAAGCTCCGCTTTGACTATTAGCTGGAGTTGCGTTTCAATTCCTTGTACAAGCTTTCTCAGCTTTACATTTTGAGGCGATAGTTACAAATTATCACAGGTACTTTACGAATCCCGGCAGTGTTACATCATCGAGCGAAGAGAGAACTGCTCCGATCTTCCCAGAACGGCGCTGCAGCCTGAACCAGAGATAATTACATGCTGTACGCCAGGAAGGCGACACTCTTGCGATAGGCTAAATGGAACAAATAGCTTTTGTTTACAGGAAATAAATGCTGTATTGACTGTACTCCTTACCAATACAGTAGTTATTGCCCCCTTCCTTGCGATACGCGTGGATCCCAAACTTGAACATGTGTGTTTTCTGAGGATTTATAGATAAAGACTTCTCACGGAACTTTCCTACTGCGCCGGAGCATTCTGATATGACCACCTGGACAAAGAACCACACATTAAGTAACAATCTGCATGAATCAAGTTCAAGAAAGGAAATGATGCTTTCTCCCCCGAGGGTGGGGGTGCGGGGGGGGGGGGGGACTACAGGACGCCCACATAAAAAAGAAGAAGAGGTACCAAGATCCTGAGGTACCAATTCTAAAACAACACATTATCTGCGCAAGGCAATTAGGCATCGCAACAAGTTGTGGAAAATATTCATGCGGGATCGCACGGATTGTAATTACGAGCTGTATAAACGGCAAAGAAACAAATGCACGTCTCTCAGACGGAAAGCGATAAAAGAACACTTCAAAAAGAAATCGGAAAGTGGGCGTGAGAATCCGCGTGAATTCTGGGATACATATCGCCCCTTCTTAAACAGTAAAACTAAACAAGCAAATGACATAGTTCTTAAGGAAAATGAAGTTCCCATCACAAATAAGAAACAGATTGCGGAGTTGATGAACAATCACTTCATCAAGGTGACGGAAAATGCTGATGATGTAAAGGAAAGTGATTTTGGAGAAGACTTCGTGAATCATCCGAGTATTTTGGCAATTCGTAATGCGCAAAAACATGCACCAGAACAGTTTAGCTTTCATCACACGAACATGGTGTTGGTAGAAGAAATGCTTAAACACATGAATACGCGCAAAGCATGCGGGTACGACATGTTACCACCCAGGCTGATTAAGGATTCTGCTTCTCTGATCGCCAAGCCGCTAACAGTGCTATTCAACTGCTCTATTGATCAGAGTAGGTATCCGGCATCTTGGAAGATGGGGCAGATTACACCACTATTCAAAAAGGACGATGAACTAAATAAAGCAAATTACAGGCCAGTTACTGTACTTCCTGCGCTAAATAATATATTTGAAAGACTCCTGGCAGCGCAACTTGGTGATTTCTATAGCTTGATTCTATCGGACTATATCAGCTCTTATAGGAAATTTCACAGCTGTGAAACTTTCCTGCTACGCATGACGGAGGAATGGAGAAGGATGAGAGATCAAGGGGACACTGTGGCAGTTGTATCTATGGACTTGTCAAAGGCGTTTGATGTAATCCAACACTCTCTTCTTCTTGCGAAGCTCAAAGCCTACGGATTGGAGCAGGCAAGTTGTGCCCTGATTAAGGACTACCTTTCCTCAAGGAATCAGAGGGTCAAGATAGGGGATACGTTTTCAGAGTGGCTACATGCAAGACGAGGCGTGCCTCAGGGAAGCGTCCTCGGTCCCATGTTTTTCAATATTTTCATAAATGACATTTTCTTGTTTTGCGGGGATGTTAAGTTAAATGCTTATGCAGACGATCACCAAATATATTCATCGGACAGTGATCCTATTGCGCTAGATGGGCGCATGCGTAACGCAGTCGAGACAGCAAACCGGTGGTACCGGCAAAATGGAATGTTGGCCAATGAAAGCAAACATCAGGCTTTGATCCTGGGAAAATCGGAACACACCTTCTCGTTTCCTACAAAAGACTCAATTGACATTTTGGGAATGAACATTGATAACAATTTAAATTTTCACAATTACATATCTCTTATTTGCAAAAAAGTCAACAACCAGTTCAATGTAATGCTTAGGTTCAGAAACCTTATTTCCAAAGACATTTTAGTGAAACTGTATAAGGCCTACATACTCCCTCATTTTGATTATTGCTCAACAGTTTGGCACTTTTGCAGTGCAAACAACAGGGACAAAATAGAAGCTCTTAACAAAAGGATTCTGATATTCATTCTAAGCGATTTTGAATCGCCTTATAATGTGCTGCTAGACAGGGTAAACTGTCTCCAACTTCATGATCAACGCATCTGTAAATTCCTTACTACCTTGTACAAAAGTCTATTTTTCACTAGCTATCCGGCCTATATGAGAAACATGTTCTCGTTCCGTTCTACTTCATACAACATGCGTGGAAACTATATACTGGAAATGCCCAAACCTAAAACTACAACTTTTGGTCTCCACTCCTTTACTTATCTGGCAACAAAAAAATGGAATTCTCTACCCAATTTTATAAGGTTATGTAGCTTCTCAGACTTCAAAAAGCACATCAGTAAAACCAATTCATAAAACATGTAAATGACAATTTTATAATTAGTTAACATAAGTCAATTGTAAATATGTAAATAGCAATTTCTATTTTAATTTTTCGTTATCAAATATTTTGTTGCTCGGAAATATTAGCTTGTCAAGCTACTCTGAAATTCGAGCTTAAATAAAGTTTATGTATGTATGTATGTATGTATGTATGTATGTATGTATGTATGTATGTATGTATGTATGTATGTATGTATGTATGTATGTATGTATGTATGTATGTATCTCCTGTCATATTGTTCTCGTCTCAATACACTGAAAGGTACTGCGAAAGCTCTCGCTGTGGACCTGTTGAGGCTGAACACCCTAAGACTGAGAGGTACCAAAACCACTTTTTTAACCCTAAAAGATACAACGAGCACCCCCATCTTTTTATATGGGAGCCCCCCCCCCCCCGGGCTCTTTACATCCAGCAAACATTCTGATCTCTCGCCTTTTTACCTTGCAGCCGTCAATGATTTCAAACATTATTTGGCAAAGCTTAAAACGTACCTTAATCAACGCAAGCAAAAAAATCTGTTCACAACTAAAGACAAGTTGAAAAGTTTACGCTAAAATGTAAATTAAAACCACGTACAGCGAAGTCGGCCGTGACATATCCAGTGTTCTGAACAATAACAAACATGTGGCCATCTTGAGAAAGAGCTTCGAAGTCCTGTGCGTACGCTTTCAGAATTTTACCCGTAGCCCTAGAGGAAAAAAAAACGGTTTGTTAACTATAGTTGGCTCGGCCCTTCATCATACTGACATGCAGTCTGATAAAAATAGTCCAAACGAATCAAATAATACAAATTGAATCTGCACTATAGTGACTGGCTTCAGTTGGCAGTCGACTCCAGAGGTCGTCTCTTTCTTGAAGGCCTGACGCGAACAAGGGAAGCTGTTCCCGCCAAAAAACGTACTATATGACGTCAGACGAGACGTCAAGAGTTAGCTTAAGGCCTGGGTAACAGGCTGGATGAAGCACTCGGTCCCAATCCTACATCTGAAAATCAACTGACCCGTGTCTTGCTTCACGAATGCAATTGTCTCGACTGATTTATTTATTGGAAGCAGCGTGCTTAGGGCGCCGGACTCAAAACCGGAGGTCGCGGGTTCAAGTCCCGCTCTGACCACTAAGCTGGAGCTGTTTCTCGATAGACCCTAGTCTAACTACGGGTCATGTTTGTAAATAGCCAACTGGTCTGCCTTCCGCCGGTTGGAATTTTTAAGCCTATGATACGTTTGTTTGAAATCTTTCCGCTTTCTTTCAGTTTAAATGGCTTGGCTGATGAGAACTAGGAAGGTGTAGCTAAGTGCGCTGACCACTATAAACATTAAACATTTAACACTTTTTTTACATTTTATTTCTTGTACTGACGAACCTGTTATAAATCAGAATGATATCGTCAGCGCTGATTTGAAGGGTCACCATACTCGTCATAACTTCGTCGATTTCATAGGTCAGCATAAACTCCTGTTTGTCGGATATGGGCCGATTCTTGACGCCTACCAGCTTGCCAAACTTCTCAGGGAAGTAATATGGAGTCTGACCTGCATTACGACGACTCTTGAACAGAAATAAAAATTTTCTACGGATGAGTAATAAAACAGACACAGTAAGGTTGTGTTTCATTGGAATCAACCGTTTCAACCGCAACTGGTTGGGGTTTGTACGTATGAAGTTTCTCAACAGAAGTTTTTCCGTTTTTGGTTGAAACACGGTAACTCCTGGCAACAGTCTTCACGTGACATAAGAATAGTTTTAATAATGCAAATGCTTTTTCAACCGTTTCAACCTGGTTTGAGGTCGGTTGAAAAAGTCGGTCAGTCAAACCAACCGAAAACGGGTTTTCCCGACAGAACACGAAAAACCCCAACAAACCAAAAACGATTGATCCCAAAAGAACATGTCTTAAGACAAGCTCAAACACGGATTTGCGTCACTAAGCGGCTGAATTACAACACTATCGGACATACCTGATCTTCTTCAAAATAATCTTTAGGCTGATTATTGAGACATCTAAGAGAGAAGAGAAGTGGTGTCTTTATAAACTGCCAAAAGTAAGCAAGCTGATAGGACTCCGCTATTTTAATACTAATTTCCAAATGCGTTACTGACGTACTAAAAACAACTATAATCGAAACGTTCTTTGGGGTTATCAAACACTATTAAAAACTGGATCATTGAATAATGCAATTCAATGAGTTTTCGTTGGCTTAGCCATTATGGTATTTAGCAATTAACACCAATGCTCTTAAATATGGAAAGCGAACGCATATATATTTTTTAATTTTAGTTCAGTTTTCTATGTCTTGCAGACGTTCTTAGTAAAACAATTATTCCACTTGCGCTTGTTGGATATGACATTATTATAGCCAACTCGGCGCTATCTGTCTTCTCATATCCAACAAGCGCAAGAAGAAGAATTGCTAAATGACTATTTCAGCTGTGTTACTTACGCGCCCTTTTTTTGTTGGCACCCCGCAGGTTGTTGATTCCGAAATGCCGTGTAAGTAACGCCTATCTTGTCGCATTGATGAGGTCCGCTCGGTTTGTAATTTACTTCATGTTTGTCGATTATCATATAATCCATAGGTCCGTTCTGCAAGTCAAGTCAAAATAATGATAAATTCAGCCGGGGATTTAATTTCTGCACGAAATGAAAATAGCCTCCGCCTGCGCATGCGAGCATGTAGGCTCTAAAAATGACCCTGGAAAATCCTTCAAAGTTTATCTTATAGATCTGTAAAACATAAAATGGTTTCTTCAAAAAAATACAATACAACTTCGCCCGCAAAAAAAAAAAAAAAAAAAAAAATCAGTCATTTGAAATACCTTTTCCTTCACTTAATATGCCCAGGATACTGGCTACTGCATTTTCAAGCCTCTAAATTTTAGACATCTCAGATATCGCCTTATGTTATCAGTATGTGTCGTCATCTGCAGTCATTCTATCTGTTAATCTTACCAGCAAGGTCCAGCAAGGAAATGTTCTTACCACTACCTGCGGGTGAGCCTTGGGATCAACTTTATCAGTGACGTACGGAATAAGTAGGAACTTCTCAGTCAGTGTGGGAAACTGCCTGTGGCTCTGAAACTCGCCAATATAACTTGCGAGGAGCTGTTAAATAACATGGTAGCAAAAAATGGCTAATCCAGAAACTCAAAGTCTATGAGCCATTTAAAGGGGGCTTTGTAAAGGAAGTACGAAAAATTAGCCGTCGTGGCTAACGCTCTCCAAAATACTCAGAACTTGGTCATTTCTTGTTGTTGTTTTGCAGAGGACAGCTACGAAATGCAAAAGATTTATAACGCACTTGCAAAGCCATTGTTCTGCTCATTAAACCTTTTGTTTGGTGACGTTCTCGTTGCCGTTGCCATCTGTGGTTTGCTGAAACTCCCCAATAATACACATACTTAGCTCTGTTTCGCCGCAAAGATTCTTTTCTCGTGATTGTGTCGCTAATCACATTTGTCAAATGAAACTATCGAGACCACTTTTTCATTGCTTCATACTCTCTCACTTCACTAAATCCTATTTAACTTCACAAAAACTTACAGTCTGTCCATTGCAAGCTAACGTGACAAAAGTATGTCACGCAATGTACTCACCCTGCCGTATTTGCCTCTTCCCATCCGCACATGAGGCCCTATCACTATCTCTCCACCTGGGACCCACTTAGGTTTGGTTATATTCCCTACTTTCGTTGTCACTTGATCATAAGTTTTCACGTGAATACCGAATTCCATTTCCCATCTTCCGAGCTCATTGACTGTGTACCTGCAAGGAGATAGAGAGCTGTTACCGTGTTGAATTATGTCCTTGTCATAAGCCACACTTCCTAGGAAAGTGTTATCTTAAGGTGGCTCCCTATGGTTTTACGATCGCACGAGCGCTGAGGAAGTAATCTGCGCGCGCTCAAAGGAAAACGTCAGTGTTTTTCGATATTTTATTACGTCAACTTGAGCACAAAAAGCAAAACTGACAGTGAATTTTCTCGCGTTTCCTTCGGTGAAATTCCGTTAAATTCGGCAGATTAGTAGTAAATATTTTACTTTAGTCGGAGCTCGTTTTTCAGGGAAATCTATAAGACCAGATTTTTTTGCAGCGGTAAAAGACATAAAGTTGAAAATATCAAAAAAACTGCCTTTACAAACCCTACTTTTTTCGCGTTTAAAATTTCGTATCCCACTAGAAGCGACGTGATGTAAAAATTTTGGAAGATTTCACCGAAGGAAATTCATGAAAATCACAAATAAAGCCATAAAAAACAGTAAAAAACACATTTGTTTGGGCATTTATAATTCAAAACTAAATCCCAAAATTTTAACAGAGATGATAGCAAAATACTATTTAATCATTGCTTATTATATGTAATAAGTTTGAGAGGGCTAGGTGTGAAAGCGAATGCAAAAACAGCATTCAAAACATAACACTTGCTCGAGCAACGCCATAAATGATTACCCTATGGAGACACCTTAATTAGTTCTCCATCGATTTGGTCCTAGAAAATCCTCTCTATTGACACAAAATAACGTCTCAGTAGCGAGTTGGAAAGCATGACGTTAAGAGTCAGAGTTTTTCAGACAATTAATATCAGCAAGAGCTAGTCGAATTGCTAGTTCACGGGGACTTTCGACAATGTCTTTTAACTGGTTCATAAAAGTCGTGCAGCATGCTCTAAATAATCCCAGTGAAGCTTGGATTTTCCCGCGCTTACGAAAGCTTACACGTTTCTTCTTTCGTTCCAGTTCTGTTTGGTTTGTCACGATATTAGTGGCTTCCTGATTGGCTGTATTTGGCAATGCAGAAAGTGATTGACACGTACCATAAGTCGTCGTACTTCATGCAGTGAGCAGCGGCCTGCGCCTTGGTGAACACTTTGCACGAGAGTCCAGCTCGGCTGAACGGTGTCGTGTCCCCAAAAGAGCCGCGCCATTTGTCCTGTTCACTGCACCAACAGCAAAATCCCTTTAAAACAGACATGATAATAAAATAAAATAGAATCACAAATCTAACAACCAAGAAGATAACTCAGCGCATCTTATCTTGAGCGGTACGTCTCCGAATTTTAGACTTCCCCCGAGTGGGCAGGAGGTGCGATGGCCTCATGCTTAGTGTGCTTGCCTCCGGATCGAGCGTTCAGTCCGAGCCCTGGCCGGGGATATTGTGTTGTATTCTTGAGCAAGACACTTTACTAGCACAGTGCCTCTCTTCACCCAGGTGTATAAATGAGTACCGGCAAATTCAATGCTGGGGCTAACCCTGCGATGGGTTAGCATCCCATCCAGGGCCGGGGTAGTAGAAATACTCCTAGTCACTTCATGCTACGTAAACTGGGATAAGCTACATCCTCTGCTTTGTAGGATTCAAGTGACATATTTGTACCTGACTGTCCCAAATTTTGTTTCCATTCGCATCTCGGTCAAACCCACAAGTAGATTCGTCATTGGATGCATCCCACATGTCATCACAGAGATTGCGTGACCCAGTCGCCAGCGCACCGTTGTCACTCACTTTCACTTTCTCCTCTGGTTTATTATTTACCACCTAAAATACAACAACTACACTCAGTAAAATAAAGTAATAGCCTCTTTCCTGCGCAGAGGCTCCCTATATATGGAAATTGAATTGGGAGTGGGAAGGCGCGCGGGCCAGAGAGCGAGTTGGGAAGCTTTTCCTCGCGTGTATGAGGCCGCGTGCGTGTTCTCGTTCTCGCGCAGCTTTTCATCTACGCTCGAGGTTGGCTGATAATTGACGTCTGTTCTTCATGCGTCTGTCCTGTTACTGATCATGAATTTTGTCATAACATTGTGAAAGTAGCTGTGGATTTACGAGGGGATAAAGGCCGGTTCTTCAAAGTGAAAATCGCTCAACTGTTCAGGGGGGCTGAATTCAAGGTGAACAGTTCTCCGAGCAACTTGAAAAACCTCTGTGGCGAAAACTGCTCACCTAACTCCCTCCCCTCCCCTCCCCTCATTTGCTGGGAGCTTTATTCATTTGTGTGTTATTTTACTACTTACTCCTCTATAGTAATAGGGATAAACAAGTTGAACTGGTGTTTTTGCCAGAGTTATAATAAATGGATTGTACAGGCGAGCTTGTTCTTTCTCAACTTCGTCGTACACCTTGCTGACGTTCGACACTGTTTTCAACATCTCTGAACCATTCTGAAACCAAACGAAATGAAGAAATTTTAATAATCTTGGGGTCATCGTCGTCATATTATCTTTTCTACAAACATCGATGCTTTGCCGGTTCCGTATAAACTCAAAAACAAAACTGCCGTAAAGCTCAGTTCTCGAGAAAAGAAATTTCGCAACATCTTGAAACGAACGTTCTTATAAATTGTTTGCATCTTTAATTAGGCTTTGGACGATATCTTTATAACACCGCCAATTTTTTTCAGGGTCCACGAAGGATTAAGCTTGTAAGAACAGACGGATGATAATCTGTTGTTGTCTTCACGAGATAAGTCTTCGTGATTACCAAAATTTTCATCACGAAAAATAGGAACCTTTTACAAGCCTCTGTCTATTTTACGGTAAACTTACAGACAGTACAAAGACACTAGAAATGTTGACGTTCTTACCTGGCCACTTCGGACTGACATGGTAACAATAAGCTTTTTCTCGCAGGCTTTCTCGTACACAACACTCATGGGATCATCTCCACCGCCGGTATTTTCACAAATGGTGATGCTACTTTTAGCGATCAAATCCTCGCTTGTTGGAGGCGAACAAGCTAAAAGAAGCAGAACTTTAAATATCTTCATTCTTCTACATGGCTAAGATGAGATTATAGCCTCCTGACATGCAAACAAAAGTGGACAAGACATATTTTGATAACTTCTTCGAGTTCGTTAAAATTCTATTTTCATTTTTCGTCATTTGAAAATCAGCGCGCACTTGCGCGTGCACTTTTAAACACGGCAGCTGTCATCTTTTATCGCGGGCGAATATGCCAGTGAATATGGCTGGTTTGTGATTTGCTAAAGGCAGAAAATATGTCGATAATATAATCTGTGCAAGCAGGCAAAATGATATTGCAGATTACAGGTTGAAACATTTATTTAGAACTATTTCACATGCTTAGGCAGAGAATTTGGTTTGGGTTTGACCAGCTGAGAACAGAGTCCGCTGTCAGAAAATTATTGTGTTTTACCTAATCGTACGGATAAATTCTGTCCTAAAGAGCAGCGTCAAACATTTTTTGCTGCCTTCATCCAAAGCCTAACAGAGCAGCAAACGCAAATGCCGTGAAGATATCTTCAAACATATGCCGGGCATTTTATTTTTGAAATTTTTACAGCTTTTAAATGCAAATGTGTGCAATCTAAAGTGTTCTGTAATTCGAAAATCTCACGTCAAATATGGTAATAACATTTGCCGTCTGAGCTACTAACAGAGTGTTCTATTATACCTGTGTATTATTCCTGCAACGGATATATTTTGTAATGATGGCTCAGTTACTGACTGCATGTTGGAAATTGAGTGATCGCGTGTTTACACTAGTGTTTAGCCCCTCACTTTACACGACTCGGCGAACGCACGTAGGAACATTTGTAAAGGACACGGACAAATAAATTGAAAACTAAACCCTAGACTGAATGCCAATTCTCAACAAATTGCAACCTCAGTCACATTTGATCCGTAATCTCTTGCCTGGTGTTTTCTAATTAATTAGGCCTCGTCCCGCACCACCAGCTTTATTTCTACGGTTAGGCCTACCGTCCTCACTAATCCGTCATGAAAACGAAGCTTTTCGAAAGACGCTCTTCAAACCGGAGGAATTTGAAAACGGCGGCTTTTCGTTTTAATGTGGACGGAAAACATTTTGAAAACGAAGCTTTTATTTTCGTTAACGATAATGTCACGATATTCATGGGATTTCCCTGCCACAGTTTTCCTCAAACAGAAATTGTTGTGTTCTCAAATTTCTCTGGCGTAGTGTGGACGGAAAACATTTGATGCGTTTTCAGAGTGAAAACACCGTTTTCAAATTCTTCTGAGTAGTGTGGACGGGGCCATATAGTTGGCGGTGTGAAGAACGAAAACACGCTGTCACTGAGGCATCCATTACAGGTCATGTACCGACTGCTATCGCTTACCGGAGGTATTTGTTAGCAAAAGATCTCAGAGATTTGGCTTAATTGAACCGAAAGACCTTTTATTTCTTCCGGCCTTTTGAACACCGTGCGATACAGACAGCAATTCGTATCTTAAATCAATAAATTCAATCAGTAAATGACATAATGACAAGTTTATGACGCTGAAAACTGCTTGTAAAATACGACATGACCGAGAGGACCTGCGAAAACATGCCAAACCTTTTTGTAAAATATATATATATACTCGTTAAGAGACACAGTGCAATCCTTGTTAATGGAAAAAAACCGCAATTAACACTTTAAGAGCCCGATGGTTACCACTGAAATTCTGTTGTTAGTGTGAAATGCGACGACTGCCAACTAAATTATACCAGTTCAGATGTCATTTCCTCAAAATTCTAATTCCGAAACCACTCCAAAGTACATCTGTGATTTAATACTTAGGAAAAGAAATAAAATAAACTACGTTTTAATTTGTTTGTTCCTTTTCTTGCACTTCCTGAGATATTCAAAACCCGTGGCGCGATCGCAAAAGCCTCATCCGTCAGTCATCTTAGAAACTATTATGCAAATCAAGTTAAGCTGCGCCCCCCAAAAATCCGTATTACAGCTTGAGCTTTTTGTCAGAAGTAAATAAATGTATTCTCGTTTCGAGCCATTTGCCAGTTACGCGAGTTTCCTTTTGTTTTACATTAAAATGAATTGAGCGACATAACTTTGCAGTTTTTGTATTGTTCCATTTTATAACAGCAATAAACCATGGTGACAGTTAAATCAATAAGTCAGGGACTCCATGAATTTGTTGGTTTTTCGCCGTCTGTACAAACTGCTCGCGACGTAGCTAAAATGTTAGTTAAGATTTAGGAGACAATGCATGATTTAACCTTTCTTGCGGCGTAAGCAAAAAGCGGTTTTCCAATTTCCTTTCCCGCCACGACGGCGAAACTTGTTGTCACGTGTTACAGTTCGTTGTTTGATATCCACCTGCCAAAAGTCTCTTTCGTCAGTCTGGAAACCTGATCGCGGAAAGTACAACCGATTTCTCTACAAAACGAACAAGGACGACTGAGCTTCTCTGTCTCTTGCAGTCTTCAAATACCCAAACTCAAGCTGCAAAGAGAGGTCTTCGCACGAATTGACGCTAACTCCCGCTGTTTATAACCTCTTTGTAGCGTGAACTAACAACAGCCATGTGCTTGTATGCAAACAAGTGACTTGTAGAGGCGTGTTTCACCTAGAAAACGGTGTGAAATCTTACACTTTCAGGCCAGAAATTAACTTCCAGCTTAATGGTGAGCCAAGAAAAATCCGAAAAGACAATTCTCATTGTTGGTGTGTTTTTCGGGGTGCTGGCTTTGTGTGTTTTCACACTGATAATCTGTTGTCTTTACTGGCGACGACAACTTGAGAAAGAAAGAGCGAGAGGAAACGCCAAGGTTGGATGCAACAGCGACTTGGACAGAAATATGTCCACCGGAGCCACTTCCCAAATTGATATGTGAAAATGTTCCGCGTTCTCAAGGTGAATTCATTCGTAGAAGACAACAACATTTGCTGACTACTATTGCTGCCTTCGGAGAGAAAACATATCAGTTTATGCTGAGAAACAACAGAGTAACCTTAACGAAGGAAAAATATATTTAATCTACTCCGCAGTTACTGATGTTTTACAACCGATAGAAAAAAAAAAAAACCGGAATAGATTTCGCCAGCTGTTGCCGCTTAGTTTTCTTTCGATGCTGGCGCGCAAAATCAACCTCTTGGATGAACAGTACTTCCTAACTGCAAAAGTAGTTGTATCTACAAAGAGCATCTCTAAAAGCCTTCAAATTAGCATATTTTTTCTACACTGAATACAGCCGGCCCTCTTATGTTGTTCATACAATAATTTAAACCCCAATTTACTAATCTTGACGCAAGGTCTGTGGAGATGTATAGAAAATTAAGGTTGTAACTACAAAATCGATTATTTATGTTCAGGTATATTTAACTCGAACAGTTTAATATAGCTTGTTCTCGCCCGCAGTCACGTTCGTTAAGCGAAGAAAATAATTAATCCTTGCTTTCCATGTCTGAAACAAAAGCGTTCATTCCTAGCTGTTTTCCATTTTATTACAGCTACTTGCTCTACACCTCCCGTGCGCAGTTTCTCACCTTGGTAAAATTCATTTACATTAGCGCAAAAAATACTGAAGTCGACTCGTTTACTCAATATTCAAATCTGTCAAATTGGGAAGTGGAAAACATCAACTTTTCAAACCAATTAGCGAAATGTTGTTAGTTCTCCAATGTCGCAGTTGGGAACAGAAAGCTCAATCGGATTCATACAATACAATTCAATTTCAATGCGCTTCCTCAAGGAATCGGATAACATTGTTTCAAATCAGGAAACCATTTCCAATCGTCAACGAACGGGAATTGGCCAACAGCAACGATAATCTGTAAAATTCAAAGACCATAACAGGGTTTTAATTCCTGTGTTTGAACCCAAAGTACATATATATTTTAAGGGTGGCAGTTTGGCGTCGTCGTCAACTTTATTTAACCTCGTAGGACAGAAAATAGGCAATGAAATAAACATTACATTTTTGTAAACCAGGCAGAAAACTTGCGCTGAGCGAAAATCTTGATTGACTCGACAAAAGCAAGGATGAATTGTCAAAATTTCGTGTCACAATACTGACAACTGTAATAATTGCGGCTTTCCTTCGCTGACACTTTTTGGTTTGTTATTTTTTTTCCCGTTTCTGCTTTGGGTATCACAGAAACAAATGATTTAGTTCATGTTTTGTTTTGTTTTGTTTTTTTTTTTAGTTTGAAGGAGCAACAGATCCTTGATTAGTTTTACACTTGTCAAAATTGCTAGCCGACGAGTGCATGTCAGAAACGACACCAGGCAGGTTCTTTATGTCATCTTAGTAAAAAAGTTGCGCAAGAGCATAAATGCAAATAAGTTTTAACAATATTCTTAAAGAATCTGGTCTGGATATAATTTAAGAGAATCTAAAATTCCTTTTATTTTTAATTTAATTCTGCTGCTAAGCTGTTATGTCCTGTTACGGAACACTCTAACAACACCGTAACTTGATCATTGAGTGTTGGACATTGCACTTCGGATTTGTGAATTTTTCGTCGGCCTGTGCACCAACTTAACAATATGAAGAAAAGTTTAAAAAAAATATATTTTAATAGCAGCTATGATGACTAAACCAACTTCGTGTGAGAAATAAAAATAATTTATTGTGAGAATTAAGCGAAATGGGCCAATTTTAATCTCGGCGAGTGTAGAGATAGCGTGGGAAGTCGTAAGCTAAGGATCGCTCAACTTTCCTGTAGCAAGCGTACCATCATAAGAAAACCAGCCGTTACAGACAAATGGGCAAATGGAAAAGTGAAGTCCATAGCAGATCACATGAAGTTCATACATCGCTCAAATTTTGCCAGTGAAATCGTTTTGCCAAACTGGGAATGAAATTTAAAATGATTCTCATTGAAATTTCCTGCAGTAGCGTGTCATGTTTGATTGACACCTGCTAAAAATCGGCGAATAAACTGCGACACGATAATCTGCAAAGAAAACAATATCCAAGCTAAGTTGTTTTCAGTGTTCGACCTATTTTCGTGAAATAAAGTTGACAGAATACAATTTTAATACACAATAACCTGCCATAAGATTATTGCAAAAATTAAAAGGTGCAATAAGCTGTAGACTTAAATTAAACCCTGAGAACCAAATATTATAAAATATTTAACACGGTGTGACTGAACTGAACAGTTGATTGATATTACTTCTTTGATAAAAATACTTCCCCGAGTGTCTTGCTATTTTATAAATACTGATTACTTTCGCTTCTTTTTCTGAAGGTTCGGTGCTGAACATTTAACCTTTCCAGGAATGTATCGCGAAAGGTCATTATCCTGCAAATAAAAAAAATATCAATGAATAAAAAAATGATAACTTGAAAATCAGCGTTTCCCATCTGAACAATTAAGCATTTCCCTGAACAAGTATTAGATCTGTCTTGAAACGAAAGGCAGGATCCTAAAAATCGATTCAGCTGTGAGTGGAAGTTAAAGAAAGAAATTTCCCTCTTAGCCCTGCCTTAGGGAAAATAACTTGGCCTAATTTTAGGCTAAACGTTAATTTCAAAGCTAATTTCAAGCGGCCTTTTACATTAGCAATATACTGTCAACTGAATGACAGTATGAATTTAGAGTAAGTCACGGTTCAATTACAAAACATTTCATAGTGAACAGCTGATGGTTATTGCCCAAAAACCATTAAAACGTGGTGGCGCCAGATAGAAAGAATGACTCCAAGAGCTAATTGAAATGAAACCAAAACAATTTAACTGCTAATACTAGGAAGAAAATTAAAAATATAGTATTTGACACGAGCCCTCCAGATGCTAAAACATTCACGCTTACTGTTGCCAATATTTTCATTGCAGTGCATTTCTCAAACTCTCGAATAACTCACGACGGTGCTTGGATATCTGATCTTAATTAGGCCCCGTTCACAATACGCCGGAGGTTTCACTCTGAACGCATCAAATATTTTCCTTCTGCACTACGCGGGAGAAATTTGAAAACGCAACAATTAACGGTTATTTTAAATTTGTGATTGAGGAAAACTCGTGCAGGGGAATATCATAACCTCATCGTTTTTAGACTGTTCACAGCCCTCCATTTTCTGGTATTTTCATTCGATCGTTGAACGCGCCTCATCGTTTTTAGACTGTTCACAGCCCTCCATTTTCTGGTATTTTCATTCGATCGTTGAACGCGCCTCATCGTTTTTAGACTGTTCACAGCCCTCCATTTTCTGGTATTTTCATTCGATCGTTGAACGCGCCTCATCGTTTTTAGACTGTTCACAGCCCTCCATTTCCTGGTATTTTCATTCGATCGTTGAACGCGCCTCATCGTTTTTAGACTGTTCACAACCCTCCATTTTCATCGTTTTCGTAAAGCTTCGTTTTCAAAAATAATGTTTTCCGTCCGCAGAAACAAAAAGCTGGTGTTTTCAAATTCCTCCGGTTTGAAGAACATTTTCGAAAAGCTCTGTTTTCGAGGCGTATTAGTATGGAGAGAAGGCCTAACTGCAGAAAATGTAACAGAGCTAGATTTAGGCTCGGGTGCAATTTAAACCATTACACATTGCCATTTCTTTTGCTGTGGCCATAAAGTATACGAAAGACGCGTACGGGGAAGCCTCGAAATTTGTGCTCTTTCCCCTCTTCCATTTGTTCAGCCCATTCTCCCATGAGTTCGTGAACTCGTTCCAGGCTTCACAATTTGCTCAGCGGAATAACAGATACAAACAAGAATAAACTGCCTAAAAATATATCTTCCATAGCCAGATTGAGCCACAAATGAAAACAGCTTTTAGGCATTTTTTTGAGGGGAGGGGTGGGGCTGGGGTGTTAAAAACCCAAGTCTGTTGCATTTTCACAGTAACACTCGAAAAATCACCGCACGAGTCTGAATCTATTAGACAACCCATAAGTGAATCTTTATTTATTATTTTTGCTCTATTTTGGGGTGGTCCGTAGAGGGGGTCCGTAGGGATAGTCCATGGACCGCTCCGTAGGGTAGTCCGCGGACCCGGTCCGTTGTGGGGGTCCGCGGACGGGGGGTCAGTGTTTTCGGGTTACCCTAGGGGCCTTTAGTCACAAAAGTCCTCAGTTTATATTATCATGAGAGCGTCTCTACTTCTCACCTTTCTCTTAGTTCCGTTATTACTGCACAGAGATCTACTGTCGTGAATCTATTCTTCATCTTGGCGACACAAATTCGGGAAAAGAACAAGAAAAACTACGTGAAAATACACGAACAAGTTAGATTTTTACTTTCTCGCCGTTTCGTCAGCAATGGCCGTCGTATTGGATATTAGTTGCACATGGCTTTCAACAGTGAAACCGCTGGTGAAGAGAGTCCCTTGGCATTCTCGTCCCATTTGGTGCTGAACTGGTCCCCCAAGTCAAGTTAGCTCCCAACGTAATTACAAAATTTCGCCCAAATAAATACGGGGGAGGGGTACTTTGGGAATTTATGGGTGGGGATGTGCCGCTGGGACCCTGGAACCCTTTTCCTATACCAGAGCTAGTTCAGCTGAATTTTGCTACCCTATACTAGAGTAAACTCCCCAAATCCCCCAATCTATCGATACTATTAAGGCTGATTTGCGTAAATTTCAACTTGCGGTTTAATTTTTTTACATTTTTGAGTGGCAATTCCTGGTTTCCTTAGTCTAGATAAAATCTTCAACCAACTAGTCAGTTTTGGGAAAAATGATACCCTATTCTAGATTCAAATGCTCTGATTTATATACCCTATCCTAGAGTAAACTGCTTGAAAACCATACCCTTCACAGCAGCACATACCTATATAGCCCATATACGGCAGTGCCCCCTCCGGGAATAAATACCAGCATCCTTGAGCTTCCTTGACATGAACTGTTCAATGGCACAAAGAACGGACAATAATAGGCCCTTTGCATGATCCGGTCACATAGTACAGAATTATGCTGGGACGGAAGTTACACAGTGGGACTTTCAAAACAAAGAAAAGTCGGGCTGGACTGATGCGAGTTCCTTTGTTTTGGAAATCCCACTGTGTAACTTGCGTCCCAGCGTAATTAATTCCGTACCATGTGACCGGATCGTGCAAAGGGCCTATTTTCATGCTCTGGCTATTTGCACAATATAAAAAATGATGAGTACCTATGGGTACCTTCCGAGATCAAAAGGGAGCAACTCTACCCAAGAGGGATGTTAACAAAGTTAAGATTACTTTGTGACTGTTAGATTGTGACTCTCAGGTATAATCTACCCACAATGTTACAAAGTTAATACGGACGGTGTGACTGTCAGATTGTAACTCTCAGGTATATTCTACCCACGTCGTTACAAAGTTAATATAACGGTGTGACTGTTAGATTTTAACTCTCAGGTATATTCTACCCAAGTTAATGTGACGGCGTGACTGTTAGATAATTTGCAACTCTCAAGAATTAATTCTACCCACGATTGTTACAAAGTTAATATGATGGCATAACTATTAGATTGTTACTCTCAGCTTGCGCCTGCTGTTTTCCACAGTGATGTCAGAGGAATCACCGGCAGTACTGGACACGTGTTTTGCTAAACTTCCTCTTTACCAGATCCTCGGAGACCAGCTTCGCTCAACCTTTACAGCTCTTAGGCAATATGAAGGATTTGCCTCTGATGTAAGCGAGAGGGTTGGAAACGAAGAAAGGTACGCGGAGATAAAATCAAATCTGAGGAAAGGATTGTTTTATTTTGTGACGTGTACTGTGAAATACGATTCTGGTGAGTTAATCAACATTCTTCTTATTGCATTGTACTGAATCTTTAATGGAATAATTTGAAAAGGCTTAATGTAAGCGCAATGAGTAGTCAACCTTGGTCGTCTCTCTCTCAGAAATGAGCAAAATCGAAGAACAAAGATTATTTTGGGGTTTTGAACGCCAATGTAGGAAGGGTAAAATATGGCGGGAAGTAACAACGTTTGTACGCATGACATGCGACTACGAACGCTGGTGGAATGCCGAAATCTTTATGTGTTCGCAGGCTTGCACGGACATAGCCTCCCACGCAGACGCTCTTAGGGCTCGTCAGGCGTTCGTTCCCCACAAACGTCTGCTCAACGGATCGGTCACTTCCGTTCGCTGGCGGTTAGCCTTTGTTTTGAAAGAACCAATCCGCTGTTATCTGCATGTTGACACCTCTGTCGTTTGCCATGTGCTTATGAATTGTTTAGGCTCATTTCTAAACAAGATATTTGCTTTCAAGGGCGAAGTATGGAAAATATGAAATTTTCCGTGACATGTTGCTTACTTGCATTCTTTATTGTGGGGCCGGGCCCGGCTGTTTGATTAGAACCATTTGCAAGTATAGTATGTTGCTTCTGTTGCTTCACAGATATCATATTTATCTTCGTCCTGTTTTTCTTCGGAGACGCCGTAGCTATACTTCGAGAAAGCTATACGTTTGTCTAGAGACGTTCTTATGTTTCTTCCATCAATTTCTTATTTGATCGAGCTTATGTCTCTCGAGCTCGATGTATAGGTTTATTCCTCCTTTGTCCGTTCTGGCACCACATGATTCTAATTTAGTAGCCTGCGAACAGGCTCCCGGTGAGCCCGAACGAAGCGAGGGAGCCTGTA